>NC_060209.1:49380000-49390000 GCF_021130785.1 Homalodisca vitripennis | reverse complement strand
TTGACACCTGAATAAGGAGGTAGATATTAGATTTCTGTAAAACGGTGTGTAAAACAGAACGGTGTGTATGTTCTGTAAAACATAATGGAAGCAATTTTCATAAATATAATAATTTAAAGTTCTATAATCATAAATAATAATAAAATTTAGTAAGTGTCAAAATGTGGCAAAAGAAAATTTCAACATACAAAAAAAACTTAAACTGTATTTGTACCAAAATATTTTCATCACGAAAATAAGGGATTTGATTGAAAGGCAAGATGTAACACGCTACAGCAGATCTGAAAGAAACCTTACTTTTCATATCAAAGTGGATTTAAAGAGGGGAGTAAAGGAAATTGAAAATTTCACGCTGTGCATTCACAAGACTGAAGGAGAGACTTATTGCTATGTAAACTCCCCCCAAAGAAATAAGTAGACATTATCAACATACCGGGTATGTACCAGCCAAACCCTGTGGCTGTTTAACGAATGTCCGTAAATAACAGAGTAATTGATTCTATTCTGGTCAATACAGTATTTGTGCGTTCAACCCTTTGATAAAGTAACTGCCTCTTACTGGCCACGTAACAAGTAAAACACTTTTTAGTTTTCTGAAACAATGTTTATGATTAACTGTTTAAAATTACGAAATTTTTAAGATTTGTATATTTTGTATTTAAAATTTTTATTTTAAAAGTATGATAAGATACACTTATCATATTTATGGTGACAAAATAGCAGTTGTTTAAAATCCGTCTACTATTTATATTCATACAATTCAAATACTAAAGTGGAAAATAAGAAGATAGGCAATTTATAACGAGATAAAATTCGATTACTTAAATAAGATGTAAAATATTTCACATGATTCTCACATCCTTTAAACCATCGTTTATTTTTAAATAATAATAATTAATACAATCTTAGTGTTATTGAAACACAAGTTATTACTCGCTGCTTCGCATGCAATTTAAAAAATTTAAAAGCGCAGCCTTCTTAGTGAAAGCATCTATGATGTAATATAATGGAGCAAATTACGCGATACGATAGTTTTGAAAAGGAAGTAGGTATATATCTGGTACTGTACTTATATTTTCAGTGACCATGGGTAAGAAAGTCTACAGCAAAATACATGTTTTATTGGTTCTTTTTTGGTTTGCGAGTGAAGGAGCATACACTTCTGGCCCTAATAAATTACTCAATTAATTTCTTACGCTTCCGTTGCCTGCTTAAATGCTTAGACCAAGAAATAATGAACATGAAGGTCACAGAAACTTACTTTGTTAAAAAAGCGTCTATATCCGGCCCTAGAAATATATGTTAGGTCTAAGATATATCCAGTGTCTTGTCGAGATAAAGAAAACACACACACACACACACACACACACACACACACACACACACACACACACACACACACACACATACGCAGAATAATCTATGTCTACGGACTTTTATAATAACAAAGGGTCTACAAATATCTATTCCGACGGATTCAAATTTATTTCCACTCAAATTTTGTGCCACAGATAAGTTTAACTTATTTCTCTATTTCCCGTAGGAAGATAAATAATTAGGTTTTTTTCAAGAGTTCAAACAAAAATGCCAAGTACACGCCCTTGTAACCTACTTTCAGTGCGATATATTTTAATTTGCATAGATTTGCTTACCTTTTTATTACGATGAAGAAAATGTACATACTAAAGTACAACTTTAAAAGTTACTGCAGTCAAAACTTGTCTTCTCTGACCTTTTATATCCATTTCCAGGCTAATTTATTTACGGTATAAAGTTGACTTTGCGTTCTTGCCCCGACCAAGAAAATATATATACATATGTAAGACTCGGAAACCAAAGTAGATTAAAAAACGTCTATTATCTATAATATTTCTGGTGCTATAAATTATATGGATTGTTCATCCAGGCGAACTATATATATATATATATATATATATATATATATATATATATAATATTTATTTATTTATTCGTAAACTTAAAAAGACTACTTTGGCTGGAAAGCATATACTTCCATCGCTTGTGATCTGCTTACGATAAAAATGGAATAGCGGAAAAAACACTGTACCTTATCAATCAGTAACAAATAATAGACAATGATTTTGCCTTTGCTCTGAAACACGATTGATAAGGTAAAGTATATTTAACATTTTCACACTTTCAGTAGCCTATAAACAAATGTTTCTGCTTGGTGATTTTGCCTTTGCTCTGAAAACACGATTGATAAGGTAACGTATATTTAACATTTTTCACACTTTCAGTATAAACAAATGTTTCTGCTTCTTTCCTGAACTGTACATGTCACCAGCTGCTTAAAACTACTTAAATTTGAAGTAGGCGTATGTATATTAAATGTCATTATTGATTTTCTAAATTAGACAATATACCGGAAATCCTCAAGAGTTTTCTCTCTTTAAAAACCTTTATCGATATTCAAAAAATGTTATAAAGAAAGAATTAGCACGATTAGTGTTAGTTTTTGAGGTTAGCGTTTGGCAACGGATCAATTTTTATTTAAAACATTATATATAATATTATAAGATAATATATGAATGTAAATACTTTCTTTTACCAATCAAATGAATAACTGCACTTTATTTTCGAAGAAATTGCCACGAGCCTAAATGTAGGGCAATATAATATCTAATATATATACAACCGCATGTGTAACTGACTGACTGACTGACTCACTCACTCACTCACGTATACTAATTCTAACCTACTTCCAGATGAGTTAGAGACTTGAAATTTGGTACACAGATAGCTTTCCACGTGTAACCACCAGGAAAATCCCGAAAAGTGAGAATTTTTCATTTTCAACCCCTCAAAAAAAATTCCCAAAAAATCGCGCATTCTTCACCCCTGCAGGCATTTTTTTGTAAGCCCGATAGCGGGCGAACCGTTGGAGCTAGCTCGGATCTGACGGAAAATTCATAGTCAGGAATGAAGTGAACTACAAAAAAAGGTCTAATGACTTTTTGCTCTATCTTCCATGGTTAAGCGACAAAACGCTCGAACATTTGAAATTCCAGAGATTTTTTCGATAAAAATAATGTTTCAAGCCCGATAGCGGCCGAACCGTTGGTCGTAGCTCAAATCTGATTGACCCATCAAATTAGCAAATTGCGCGATCTACAGAAAAGGTCCAGTAATCTTTTGCCCTATCTCGATTGGTTTGGCCGAAAAAAACGTGATTATGTTACAATTTTGTTGTTGTAACTTTTACGCGAAACTTTTGTTTTTGGAGTCGATAGCGGCGAAACCATTGGTCGGAGGTCAAAATAAGACTAAAGTTATATTTAGGAAATAAGATGACCTACAAAAAGGCCCAAGTGTGTCATTAACCCCCGGTAATATATTAACCCCCCCCCGGGGATTTCCTGGTATGACCTGATAACCTCCTGTACATTCAACCCCCTGATGTGTTAACCCCCCTGGTAACATTAAACCCCCCCAGGGAATTTCCTGCCATGACCTCATGTCCGAATTTTACCAGTCACCAAATCTCTTAACCCCCCCCCCTGGGAAGATCCTGGTATGACCAGATAAACCCCCTGGAGACTTATCCCCCGGTAACGTTAACCCCCCCTGGGAATTTGTTCATATGACCAGACAATATCCTGACGAAATTAAACCCCCTCTTGTCTTAACCTCCTTAACATTAATCACCCACCCAGGGAATTTCTCGCCTTGACTAGATAGTCTCCTGGTGATATTAAACCCCCTGTTCGACTTAAAATATACTGCCTTGAGGTCGGTTTTTATTATGTTTATACTAAACAATTCAAGATAGCTGACCCGTGCAGACTTTTCTCCCGAGCTCATTTCTGGCTAAACCATAGGTCGTAGATCAGATCTGAGGGCACAATCGAAAGACAAAATTAAATTTCCAACAAGAAAGGTCCAGTCACTTTTTGTCGTATCTCTAACGGTTTAACCGCAAAATGCCCTCAAAGTCAAAAGTTTGGACGAATCCGGAAAAAATCAATGAAAAAGGTCAATTTTTAAATCCCTTGTCATTTACCTAATGTCCGGACTTAACCAGTCACCGAATTCCGCTTATCCCCGAATTTGCAAGCGTTTACTTTGGGGGCCTGGGGGCGTAGCCCCCAGCGAGCCGAAGGCGAGTTAATATTATATAAGAACACTATATATTTATAAAGTTTAATCAATTGTGACGACTATTTCCATCACCTGTTTTGAATAAATTATAGAAACAATTTATTAAATTTCAGAAACATCAAGAATAAAGATACCATTATGTTTTTGTTTTTAACTAACAGTAAGTAACGAATCTAAAGCTAAATATATACGAATAAATACGGCATTTTACTTGTTTTTGTAAACTTCTTCTGGGGGTTTTACATAACTTTAAAACATACTACGTTTATAGTAAATTTGATAGATTAACACATGTATCCTAACTATTCCAACACATAAACCTTCATTTTAGTAACTTGATGTGTAGTCTTTTATTATTCAAACAATAATATGAAACAAAATGTTATTTTTAAAATCTCAATATATCATTTGGTGAGATATGTCGAGAAATATTTCACATGTAGACTTCAAATTAGCATGAAACTACATATCAAGAATAATTATACTGCGTCATATTTGTGTTAACTTTTTTGTGAGGTTGTCTATCTGTAAATGTCACGGGATATATCGAAAATGAAACGAGCTATAGATTTCAAATAATGCATTCAATATTACCGAAGGCCATTGCAACAGGTGGTTTGGAGTATTTCTATCTTGAATAGAATACATATATAATGTAATTTTGTATTATTTTATAAAAGAAAACACACAGTTATCCAATGTTTGTTTATATTTTCACACGAGGCCTTTCGACATCAAAGATGCCATTATCTTTAAACAATAGATAATGTACTTTTGTCTGCAAGTGTATAGAACTAAAGCCATTATCGTGTTTAAAATAAGTTGTATTAGAAACTATTAGTGAGTAGCATTATTGCTGACTGATAATAGTATAATTATTATCCTAAATATTTTGCTGACAGTCAAGTAATCTTAAATTTACTATTCATATCCACATATCATTACAACTTTATTTTATCCCAATTTTTAGGGTTTATACTGAGTAGTTGCTACTAATTAGAAGGGGTAAATATTATATTTTTTGGAACATAACGTCTTTGATGCAGGTAAATGTTATCTTTTAAAGCTACCTTCATGGTATTTACAAATTTTCTGGTCATGTTTGGTGGAGACAAATTTTTTGTACATAAACAAATATGTTTATATGATCAGAAATGCCTTATTTCCCTTTGTTATTTTTACATTTAATTTTTATTGCAGAACTCAGTAAAATGACAATTAAAATTTAGTACAAAGTTTAAGTTTTAAGGTGGCTGAAAATTAAATGATTTTTTACATTTACTAATTATTTAAAATAAAAATTTCTAAGAAACTCATACATATGGTAAAATAAGCATTTATAATCCATTTTTTTGTTACATTTTTTTTGTTTGCCGTGACCCCTAGAACAAATTCCAAAAAGATTACTAGAAAATTCAGAAACATCAAGCATAAAGATAATATTACAATGGTTTTTGTTTTTGACTAACAGTTAGTAAGAAATCTAAAGCTGTTCTTATATGTGCGTGTTGTGTGTTACTAAGACTATGTGTTGCATAACTACTCCCTAATTGTGGATACTATATTCTTTTGTTTAGACGAAATATTTTCAGCTAGTCAAAACATTAAATGTACTGTAATACAATTTTCAGTTCAACGCTAAGTAATGAGTGTGTGTAGACTACGTGTAATATTATATAATCATAAAAAATGTATAAAAAATAAAACTATAAAAAATTGAGTACTTTTAATTTAATTAATCATATGTACAGAGTGTGGCCGTGCAACCACAAACTCTCTTTAGTGTATTTAAATTAAAATTAGAAAAATCAGTGTTGTAAATATTGTTTTATAATGTTATGTACAGTACATAAATAAAAGCCAAATATTAGTAATTAGCTCACCGTGACATCTTAAAACTACAGAAAAGTTGTTCATGGCACTTTGTACAGCTCTGTAGCAGCTTTACAAGTTAGAATAAGCACGGAAATCTAAAAATATCTGCAGTATTTAAAATTAAAACATCACATTCAAAGTGGTTAAAACACTGGCACCATCATTAGATCCCATAATAGTCCGAAAGATACAACCAAGAAAAGATTTTCAGCATGCTTTTATAATCATTCATGGATATTCAAGAAAAAACTGCTGTATCACTCACATTAACTCGTCATAAATATTTTTGTACCAAACATGAATTAAAGTTAGAAATTAAAAAGTTTGCTTACAATAAGTAATGTAAACGTTGCTTGACAATATCCGTATCAAAAAAGAGAAACTATAATAATGATTATTACACATTCTTGCAATGTTTGGAGATAGATCAAGACAAACTATGATTCCTGTAAATCCTTTAGTGGTCCGCTATCTCAAGAGCCCCAAAGGTATATAAAAGGCGACTCTTGTTCTCGAACTGGCAGACACGGTCACACGCGCGGGCCCGGCCTCCCCGCTGTCATTGTGCCGATGAATCATATATAGTAGGCCTTACTCTATTTTTATAATTTTTATGTTCTTATTTTATTTATTGTTAGTATTTCTGTAATTTATGACATCCGAATTTTAATTGTATTATAGAAAAAATGGTTCAATGATCAACTTCCACTAAGATAAGTTTAGGGATGTAGTAGGCATATCGTGTTTGGACTAATTTTATGAAACAAAATGCAGAATTAAAATATTACAAGTATATTAAACAACATACAACAACATTATTAGTTTTAAAAAAACTGTTGCAGTTAGAGGTCATGACCATTTATTTGTTGCTAGAACTGTTCTGTTAATTTTAGAGTTCTAGGCGAAGTCATGAATTTTGATACGTTTTTGAGGAATGCCCTGAGAAGCAGGAGATAAGAGAGCATGCCGCTAAGATGAGTTTATTACAGTGTTAAAAAAACACGTCTACACACCAAGTCAACCAAAAGGCGACGTTCTATGTCTAAATGAAGAAAGTTCTATATGTCCACTTGATAAAGTTTAATTTTATTGTATTTATTTAGTAAACAACTTTATTTACTCCGATAGTTTCTTGTTGCCATAAAAACTATTGCAAAATATTTGCTAACGCTCACTCGAAACTAAAGGTGTGACATGCAATACTAACTCAGAATTTCCTATATCAATGAATCTTGGAATAATCGGATCTTTTAGATGCCCTGGAGTGATATGCTTTCCTGAAATTCACCAAAAAATCCAATTTTTAAATTTTACCAAACAGGAAATACCGTAAATTATAATATAAAACATTAAAATTTTTTGTATGGTTATTGTTGAATCACAGAATAAAAATAGCTGACAACGCAGAAATTTCTATCTTCGTGTAAGAAATATTTTAACTTCAATATAAAGTAACATTATTATACGATTTTTTTCCTATGAAGAGCAGTTTATCAATAAAGAGAATCAAGAATATATTTTCAATTACTTATTGTGCAAGTTTCAAAATATTGAGATACCTTCTTATTCCTGGTCATTTACTTATTCCTTTTTAAATTGGAATTTATCATTCTATAATACAGAGCGGTTGAAGAAGGCATAGCTGATTATATTCCATTCATCGGCTAACAAAGATCGTTATAGATTCAAGCACTCGAAGAAAATTTATTTAAAGGGATAAAATCCTCTGATATTTTGAACTTAGAAATTATATCATAAAACTTCTTGCACTTATGAAGAACCTGATCCAAAGAACTAAATATCATTTAAAAAACGCTATATTATCATGCTTTTTATGCTTAATAATCTTTAAAAGTTTTAATTTTTGCATGTATTAAGGTTAATTGTTTGATAATTGAAACATATAAAGTAACACAGTCGATTCGCCCTAAACCAATTTTCCCGACAAGAAGAGGTGCATATGAAAGCATTAGGTAACATTCGTACAAAGTAAAATAAGCCTAATGATATAAGATTACTTTTACTATATAATAAACTTTTCATAAACATATAGTATTTGGCATAAAATGTTTGCAGAAATATGAAACTTGATTGTTAGTGGCATAAGTTATGGACAAGACGAACACGTCATTGACCAAGTTAAATATAAATTGTTTATATCAGGGATTATATAAATATATAAAAACTAAGCCTATATCTGCCTTAATTTAAATCTGAGTTCTCTTTATAATATCTTTTTGTTTGAAGGTATTCAATAAACTGTACATTAAATCTATGTCTTTTAAAATTCCTTATCATGTACAAAACATTCGAAGTGTTCAATAAAAAATAAATGTACAGGCAAAGAGTATATTTGTTATAAAGTGATGAAAGTTTGTTTTGTTTTCTAATTTTACAAAATTAAAAGCTTAAATTTCAGATTTTTAAATATACAATGTATATAATGGACAGTTAAAACATTACGTTTATGTCTTGGAATGTTTTTACGTGACAATATTTTATCACAGCATCAACTAACACATTTAAATTCATCAATGTGTGTTACTTAATGTAACGAACAGTTTATAAAAAATATAAATTTCTAGATTGATGTAAGGTATAAAGTTTAACTAAAATTTCAAACTCTGACAGAAATATCCGGTCGAGTGAGCAAGTTTGAGAAGCATAAGGTAGTACTCAGTTTAACACTTGTATTGCCTTTGCATGTCAACTCCCTGTCTCTCTCAGGATCGCTTTGGCCTTTGACGCAAATGAATTCTGTATTTATTCGCTAAAGCGCTCCTTTGCTACGTGTTCATGTGTGGTTTACATTAAGTTTGAACACTACAACAACATGTTAAAGTATCAACCTCTATATTATCTATGTACACTATTTAACAATATAATTTCTGCTAATTTAATATAAAACTGATGTACGTAAATATACTTCTTAGTTAATAACTTGTTCTTTTGTGCAATTATGAACGGATTAGCTCTTTCCACATTAACTTCGTATTTCTGAAAATGTAACAATATTTTCATATTTTATTTTAGTTTATAAAATACCACTATGTTAGTTATTACGTAAAATAAATTATATACGTACGAAATATACAGAAAGAACTGCAGTATGTAAGTAATTAATTAATGTTAATTAATTCATGTTTATAACAACTTACCTAAGGATATTACTTTTGTGTAACAATTTTGGTGCACATATTTGTTGATTACAAGTGCCAGATTCTGTATCCATTGAAGTTCAATAATAAATTTAAATACATACTTTCATATAAGTATTTATGTACTCGAAAAAATTAGCAGCTACCCGTTGGTTTGCAAAAAAGTCCCAATTGACCCATTTTAGATTTCAGTTTAAAGAGCAGTGATTTGAGTGCCTCAAGTCATGGAGTATAGGAGTTTTTATAAATTCAGTGAAATATAGCTATTTATTTTTAATGTTTCAGGATTTAAATTTACTGTTTCATACAATTTATAAAATGAATCTACTCTTAGTTATTAGATACGTGTGTAGTGTATGTATGTTTAAGTGTAGTAGAACCTAGTAAAACTAGGTATCTCACAGCTACACCCTTAGGAATGTAATGCGGTTGTAACATTGGAAGGAGACCTCAGTGAAATTTTTTTAAACATATAATAGCGTTCAAAGAAAAATTAAATTGTATAAACCAAAATAGTTAATTCAAACGGAAAGTCCTATATTCTACTCTGCTATCATAGAGGCAAACAAAACAAGCAAGACACATATCAATGGAAATAGAAATTATAAAATAACTCTATGATTAATAAACTACGATAGACTACTATGTGTTTGATTAAAATGTATGGTTTCAATAATGTAGATGTGTCAGATAAGTAATAAAATATTGATATATGAGCATAGTTTAATTTTATTTCCTGTATTTATTTAGTGTGATGATTAAAAATGATTCAAATAGATTATACTACATTATACTTTAATTTTATTATGTTCACAACCTGGATATCTGTGCGACATTCTAAACAA
>NC_060209.1:49220000-49375000 GCF_021130785.1 Homalodisca vitripennis | reverse complement strand
TGTTATTCAACAACTACAAAAGTATTAATCATTTTGAGGATTTGGGTTTATATTATTGTATTTTAAACTTTAAATTATCGTGTAAGTTTCACGAATCTTGACTCCGAACAGCGCACAATAGAACAAAGACAGCCATACATGGTAATTGTGGGAATTTGCAACCGTTATGAGTGGTTAAGTCCGAGATACAGTTGCATATTCATGCGGTCTAATATATGCTATGTGGCTTGAGGCGGTATGTACTCGCGGTACACTACATTAAGTTTCTTTCTAACCTAAAACATTTTCATTTAATAGTAGTGATGGGGTTTGATTTCTTAGTACACTATCACATCAATAAATCTTTACCTGTCAATGATTTCTACCACAGTTTCAAAGCGTTTTCCAATTTATGTTGGAGGTATAACAAGTATACTTCATGTAATATTTCTATTAAGTTTAAACTACTTAGACAAAATAACTCATTGCTTCTCATATAATACAATTGGCATAATTAACAAGACAGTTTGGCTTACCAGCAGCGACTAGAATAAGATAGTTTTTCTAGTTTAGAGCATCACAATTTTGAAAACTTCGGGTTACCCAACTCACTGAGCATTACAATCTGTTCTCTGAGTTCTTACCTGATTAATTTTAAAACAAAATAACACACACACAAATATATATATATGTATATAATTATATATATACGTATATAATATATATATATATATACATAAACTACATAAATTAAGTAAATTAAAAGACTAAGGTTTTTAATCAATTGGAAAATTTTGACATGTTTTGGTTTATTTTAGTTAAAGCAATAAATAGAAACGTGAAATTTTATTTGTTTATGAAAAGGAGATCGCTATATTGAGAGAAAAAGTATAACAACACGGCTCTTCTTGTTTCTTCATCTAGTAAATTGAGTGTTTAAAAGAATAAGAAGTCTTACTTATATAGGTATAGATATATGGTTTTCATAATTTTTGTCAACTGTTATATTTTGTATTATATGAAATTCAATCAGCCTTGACAAGTTTAAAATTATGTTATATAAAGTATTAAAAGAATATAAATGTACACGGTTTTAGATGCGAGTTGACAAAATAAATGACATAATAAATAGGCTAATTATTATCGATCTGATATACGTACTTTAAGTATTTGTGTTATAACGTCAAAATGTGATTACAAATGATTGCTTTGTGTTACACGCTGCATAACGTTTGTAGAAATGGTGTGCATTGATCACTATATGAATACGAAATAGAACGTTGATCATTGGAACATTGCGGTTTACAAACAGAGTATCATGGTGAACCCTATCTGGGAATGCAATGTACCCGAAAGCGTCCCCTGTTCTCTCTATACTGTGGTTAAATTACTGTCTGAAATATGTATCCGTTATTGTAAATTGTGGTTATGCGAACAAACCCCACATCTATTCGATCTATCCTATCTTACCTTTCCCTTGCCGAGCTAGATACGATTACAATATGAAAATTTTATTGGATTGGATTAAATTATTAGGGTTACTTTTACAGTATAGTTAGATTAGGTGGATTTTTTTGGGGGAACTATTAGATGAAAGGTATCAGTTTGGGAAAATTTTTTTCTTGTGTCCCTTTCCTGTTCTATTTAGTTTGCGTTAAAATGTTTGTGTTGAATCTTCGTTAAGATTTTTGTTTAAAGGGAAAATTTTGTGTATGTGTGGGGTGCGTGTGTGTTAAAACCTTTTTTAATCGGGTCAGGGATAGTTTAAAAAAAATTTAATAACTCTAAGACCCCCGGGTTTAGAACAGTGGGAGGGGGGTTTAAAATCCAGGGTTCGAAAAGGGGAGAGGTAGTTTCCAATTTTCAGCTCAGAACCAAATTTAAAATTTTAAAAACCAAAACCCAAAAACCCCAAATTTAACAGCCCCGGATGATCAACGGACCCAACCCTCTTTCTTTCATCGAAAGATCGGGGGAAACAAAAAGGGAAAAAAAGGGGAAAGGCCCTTTCACCCATTTTGTTTTAGGGGGGACGTTCCATACCCAAAAGCCCCCAAATTTGGGACAGTTGTTAGTTCAATGAAGCTCGAAAACGAGGAACCCCCCCTGGAGCGACTTAGGGACAAGCGCCCCCAGGGGCCCAAAAAAGAGAAATAAAATTAAACCTTAAAAAAAATCTAAATGCGAACTTTAGTTCGCTCGAAATCCCCAATAGCTCGACTCGACTCAAAATAAGGAACGCTGGTGCCAACGTACGTCAAGCGACCCGGGGAAACCGAAAAGAATGATGTGAATTTGAATAAAAAACTAAATGCGAACACTTTTTCCACTCAAATTCGGCCTAGCTCGACTCGAGCCGAAGAAAAGGGAAAACGCTTTTTTTTTCCCAAAACGTACGTCAAGCGACCCAGGGCCTCAAAAAGAAACGATAAACTAAATAAAAACTAAATGAAAAACACTAGCTCGCCCCGAAATCGCGCCTAGCTCCCCTTTGGAGTCGAAAACAAAGGGAAAAACGCTGGGGGGGCCAAAAAGAAAAGTTAAACAAGGGAAAAAAACCCAAAAAGCGGCCCCTTTCAAAAACCAAAAAAACCGAAAAAAATAAAAAAAAAGGCCTAAAATGTAAAAAAAAAGGCTCGCCCTCGGAAAAAAAATTCCGCCGGAAAAAGGGGCCCTTTTTGGGGGGGGGCCTAGAAGCCCCCGGGAAAAACGAAAATTTAAAAAAAGGAAACCGTGGTGCCCAAAACCGAAAAAAAACCGGCCCCAAGCAACCCAGGGGGCCTCGAAAATTTTACGATAAACTAAAAAAAGGGCTAAAACTAAATCAAAAAATTAAAACTAAATTACTTTCCTTTGCCCGATGAAAGGGAAAACGTAAATTTTTAAGAAAAATTTATTAAAAAAAAGATTTCTTATTTTCGGGTTTTCTGCAGGGGAAAATTTAAAAATCTATTTTAAAAAAAATTCTCAAAAGTGGGAAAACGTTATTTTTTAAAGGGTTAATTTTGGGAAAAAATATCCCAAAACGTTCTGATGAATATGGGTTTAAGGGTTTTATATGAAAAAAAATTTAAACTATCAAAAATTATTTGGTCTTCAATCCAAAAATAAGTAAAAAAAAAATTTGGGGCATGATGAATTTAAATTTTGGAAAAGAATAAAAATTAAAATTAAAAAAACTTATAAGTAAAAGCCCTACCTTTTGAATTGTTTAGATCCCTTTTTGTACTATAAAAATTTTATTTAATTATATAAATAATATTATATTATATTTATTATATAAACCCGTATTATATACTTGGCAAAACCCCTCCCCTTGTCACCAATTATGCCCACTTTCAGTTATTACATAAATTTTTAAATGTGGCACACATTTTCCTTTCATGGCTAAAATATAAAAAACCTTTCGATAAAGATAAAAATTTCAAAAGAGGTTTAAAATGGGGTTTTGTTGTAAACTTTAAAGTAGACAAAAATTTTTAAATTTTTTCAACTTTTTAGTTTAAAGGGAAAAGGGTTTGAATTTTTACAAAGAAATGCCGATAAATTCCAAAAAAAACCCAAACAAAAGTATTTTTGGGGGTAGAAATTTAAATTTTTAAAAAAGTTACTTAGATTGGCTGGGGCCCCGGCACCTTTGCAAGCAAATTTTCAAAATCGGAATCCGTATACTACTTTAAATAAGGTTATGATGTAGATATGATAGAGTCTTTATATAACTTTTTAAACACAAGTAAGCTTGCAACATGTAGATATTATTTAAGGTGCTCATGTTAAGAGTATTAGAGTATCGATCTGTTTATTTTTATTTTAAACGTGCAGGAGCATTTTTTGGTTGAAATTAATCTATATTTTCCAACGTCAACGCAACTTAGTCTGCCCGATCATGACAATAGAATTACACAGGTCTTTGGCAACCAACTACAATACTAAAAGCGTTAAAAATTTCCCAGCCCTTTTCGTGTAAATTCGTGTAATAGTTTGGGCATTGTAGAGTTGCTTTATTGTTCCAACAAAAATGAAATAATATACATACGTAGGACTACACGCCTACTTCGGTTAATAGTTGCCCAGTTCCTACTGTGGGGCGAATTTGATTTACTATATCACAGTTTTGGTTTGCATCTTGAACTGATCAAAAACTAAAGATATTAATGTATCACTCGGAAATATAATTAGCGTAAAAAACACATAATACTTTAAGCTCATGTAACTAATTTTTGGGGTCCAAAATATTTTAAGTTCCATAAGTTTTTCGTTTGTTTTTTCTCCTGATGGAGAAATTTTACGTACATGCGGAAGATATTGAGAAGCACCCACTCAGTAGCTTATAGGGCATATCCTACCTACTTTCTATATATCTTCTGATATAAGGGAAAATCTGTATTTACGGGTCATGGAAAAAAAATCCACAATAATCAGTTATACAGGTTTGGCGTTAAAGAAATCTTTGTTCTCTCGGACATGTTAGTCTACGGAATGTTAAGGCATAATAGTGTTTACTCTACTTAATTTTTTTTTCCATAATCCACTGTTAAAAATGTCATATTATTAATTTTGAGGGAGCATAGCCATTGATTCCAAAGCTAACTTAGTCTATAAAGATTTACAATCTTTGGTTACTAACGGGTGGTTTTATAACAGTGTTTTGAATAGTATTGTAACAATAAGCATTTACATGTGTTAAAGTTCGTTACTGCCGCCACAATGTGCATTTAATTTTAGGAATATAAGTTTACAATATTTTTAGTTGGTATTTTGCATTTACACTTCTAATCAAGCCATTGATATGACCCTGATATTTTTAAAAAGTACAATTAAATATAAACAGAGTTATCAATAATTTGAACTTTCATGCTGTAAAGTGTCAATTAAAACTGATTGGTGTCAATCTTATAGTTTGTATCCACCTCTGTTTTCAAGATAAAGTGCTAAGCAAACACATTTTTGCAATTTATTTTGTTGATTTATAAGACCAGCCGTTACATGATGCCCTCAGCACGCAATTTGTTTAAAAGAAAGTCCCACTTAGTTAAATACACATAGATGATTGTTATATGATTATGCCCAATGGTAATTTTTTTAAACGTAAGTAAGTTTACATTAGGTTACATGGATTAATTTATCATTTTTAATGGATTAATATGATCAAACGGATTTAATGGACTAAACTCCTTTGCGAATAGGTATGTTTTCTGCTTTAATTAAATTATATTTTTCATGCATCATCTGAGGTTTGTCTGTTTTCGTTGATCAATACAATATATATACATAAAGTTTCAAAATTTAAACATGCCGTTATAAAAACCATATCACGTTTTCACAGCCTCTCTCTTAATTTAATCCCTATGGTCCAAAAAATATATGTCATATGTCTCCAGGAAAAATACTACTCCAGCCTCTCCAAAAAGGGTTATTACTTTCCTCGCTCTTTTCAATCTTCCTTTTTTGATGTAAGATATTCCCAGTTCCTTAGATGGGTTTTCCTTATTGTCCCCGTTAATAATTTAAGCACTGAGAAACCTAATAATGCAAATAACTGAGGGGAGGGGAGGAGAGGTGAGAGAGGAGAGAGCGAGCGGGGAGGAAGGTGCAGAAGAAGAGAGAGATGGGGATAGTAGAGAGGAGACCGATTTTTATGTCTGACATTTACCACCTTATATGGATTTCTACCATATTTTATATTGAAAGGTATTTATTTAACATATGTGGTGTCCCTCATCTCTTAAATCTCACTCACTGAAAGTTACAATTATTATTTTAGATGATCAATTTTGTTATACAACGCTGATGGCCACAGTATCTTTTAATATTTGATATAATCAACATAATTATCAATACTCATAAAAACATTCAAACCGTTACCTAGACGAATAGATATTTACGGTGTCAAGATATTATGTTGGCTAAACATTCAATCTCATTTTGTTACAGTTAATTCGATGAATCTTCATAGTTGTTAAACGTTATAACTTTAACATTTACTCACTTATCTATTACGCTTTAATTTTAAACTTTAGACTGAAACCATGAAAAGATGTTATAGAAAAAATATAAAGTAAGAATAAATGTAGCTTGAAAATATGTTTAAACAATTTAGGAAAAGAAATTTAATTTTTATTTATGTTTATAAAAATCTCCAAGATAAATATTTTGTATATATTCGTGATAGAATTGAACCACCACCTGTGACGTAATTTTATTGGTTTAGGACTACCTAAGCTAACTCAGCCAAGCTTATTGTGCTTCTAAGTAACTAACACTGTATCAAGTTTTATTCTGTAAATATATTAAAAGTATGTAAAAACATTTCTGCTTGCCTCTTTCCCGTCCGAAAAATTCATTAGTTGTACGAGATTTCGAAGGATTTATACAACGTTACAAAACGAAATCACTACTATTTCAATGTTTCATCAGACTTCCAATTAGAATTTTATTTCATCACTCATTAACACTACGAACACAATACGGCTATTTCGCGAAATGTTATCAGCTCATATATTGTTATGGTTGTACGCTTCTTATTATAAATACCATGGGATACGAATGAAAAAGAAACTAGCTTAGCTCTCATGTCTAATTATGCGATTCAAATTTCAAGCTTGTTTATTCAAATGTTTTTACATTTTTCTGTGATACACAACTTAAATCTACCCGAGTCGATTTAAAAACAATAAGGTCTCCAAATTAATGTAAGTAAATATAAGAAATGGAAAATATTATTCAGTCTATTCCACACTCATGAATATTACAATTTAGGTCACCCTTAATTACTAACAATCCTTACCTAATTCTTACTCACCAATAGAAACCAAATAAATACCCATCTGTCAACCACATTATGTTGCAAATTCTTTTTATCACTATTGAGAAGGAATTTTTCTAAACTAATGATGTCGTATATGGATTCCATATAAGGATGTAGGGTAGAGGCATTTCGTGTAAGAACCATGATGTACCTATATAATTAACCTATAATTACATACTAATAATATTTTTTTTATTAAATTAGATCTTTATAACATGATATTTCTCCACTTGCTCAGTGTTTGTTTTACAACATTGGCTAAATGCTTTTAAACATAAACGCCTGTAAAGTTTTATATTGAATACACTGGACGTTATCAAAAATTGAATTATTTTACAATAAATAACTAGAAAAACATTATCACGGGTGAAATCGCATCGTGAATGTGTTCCCCAACACCTTTTGTTTCACCAGGTATCAGACCTACGTAGTGGATAGTAATATCATATGCAGTGCTACAACCATCGACAAGCAGATATTAGTATTTTTTTAGTTTTTCACCGGTCAACTGAAAATCTAATTGGGTCAATAATTGCTAACGGGAAAATCAGCAAAATGGCTCACTCGATCTCTACACTAATTATTGTTGTTAATTATACTTACTGGTTTTGAGAAATGAAAGTTTATTACAATATCTTTTGAAATTTAGGCGTCATACCGAGCAGTGAATTAAACCAAACCACGTGGTAATTACTTATATAAGCTGGGAACAAGTCATTAGTAATTCTAACATATTTATGGAATATATTTCGTTTTTAAGGATTTTCATTCAACACATAATATAATGTTTAAAATATTTGGGAAGTTAGTTTAAACACCATATTTCTAAATAAGATCGAGTACTCAGGACTTGTGTTCAAAACTACCGACTCGCTGGAGAAAAATATTACTGTCGTGATTAAATGTCTAAAATTAGATGTTATATATAGTTGTTTTTCAGAAATTTTATCGGTCAGTACCTATATTGTGTTAATCTTATCTTTCTGCCTAATAATTGATGCAATAATAGTAAACATTTCAAATTTAATCGGAACCGACAATACAAGAGAATTCATCCACTCATTTTTTAGTACTATTCCTTTTTCACATTCCCAATGAAAATCCAATATATATCTAATATATGGAAATTATTATTTACTATTGCATTCTATAGCAAACTTTAATGTTATTTTCACCTCATAGTTGCTTTATTCGCAGTTTTTAAAATTAGAATGTTAATACATGCAGGATTAGTCAGAATGCTCTTTTACTTCTCGTGAATGAAATAAATCATATTCTACCAGATAATCTATATCTTATTCATTGTAAATAAAACTACAATATTACTTGTTTTATTATTAGAATTATTATTGTAAATTTATTAAGAAACTCACAGATTTGACCTTACGAAACATAAACCTTAACGAGATGCTTTTTAATATTAGAAATGTCAACCTCAATTTAGTGGTCATGTCTAAAAAAATTGTTTTAATATAATTGAACAAGAATTAAACACTAAGAACAACTTTTGTAGTATTTTATTTGAGCACAATGATGCATTGATAAATTAGTAATTTAACTATACCAAAATAGTATTTGACCAGGATTCTAAAACAGAAAAATTTATGAGTACAAAACCAATTTATTTAGAATTATAACGTGAAGTCCATGTAACACCAGAAATCATGCTTGAATGAACAATGAATTCATTGCTTATGAAGTGTTTATATAATTAAAAACAACTAATTACGGATTGAACTACTGCTAGGGAATCTCCTCTAAAACACCATGTACAAAAACTACAGCTTAATATAACATTAATACTTAAACGTTAATTTTCTTTCTGTCATTGATCTAGAACATATATTTATATTATTTTCGCACTTCTTTTATATTTTTAAAGACTACAAAGAAAAGATTCTTCAATATGAAAGAAAATTTAATGATTGTTTATGTATCTAAATATCTGACTATCTATATCTAAACAGTCAGGTGTAAATAGTAATAATATTATTGTTGCATTTGAAATATTGTTCTCCCACTGTTTCTGCAATATGCATCTGTTAATAAGAGATGCTATATCGTACTAACATATGAGATCCTAGATTGTATATTTAGATAATAAACAGCTAGTCACTGAACATTAGAAAAATAAAAGGACTTTTAGAAACCAAAAAGGGTGTCTTTAATAAAAATTGAAATTTTCGATTTTCGAAGAAAAAATAAGAAAATTTCAAACATTAGGCATTCGGAGTAATTAATTCTCCTAAAGAGTTCATCATTACCGAAATTTAGCTGTGTCATCACTAACATATAATATACATTGATAATATCAAAACTTTAAAATTTGTAAGGGCAAAATGTACTTCAAAAACGAACTTCTATTATTCTGTTTGTGTTTACCTATATGGTTTTTTTTTTTTGTAATAATGTCATCCCCTAAACATTACTATTATCTTAACTGTATATTAAAATATATAAAAAGCTTCTGCAGATGGATTCTATATGAGTAGCGTACATCATTGTGTTACGTCTATCGCATTGCGTATTACAATTTTAATAAAAAGGAAAAAAAATTAAAAAATGTATTTTAACAGTGCTTCCTGGATAGTACTGAGAAATTAAGTTCGTATAAAAACTTTGCTCCATTAAAAAAAAAAACATAAAATAACGTGAAATTATTTCTCAGTACGACACATAATTATGGAAAATGATCCTTCATCATACTGGAAATCACCACGTAACACCAAGGCTACTGAGCGCTCAAATATAGTAGAGGAACGCCAAAAACAGAGAAAGGTAGTAGATAAGGTCCCAAATAATAGGAAATAATATTCTCAACATGGTTGCTAGTACACTAGCGCCAGGAGGATTGTAGTGGGTTTTTGTCTTCTGAGGAAATAAGGTCCTATGTACTGTAATACCGGAAAATTTATAACCATGTCTTTATTTTTTTTGTATTATTTGGTCTTTCATTCCATTACATTAGTCTATAGAAAATACATCCTGTAAACCACTTATCATCAGGAGGAAAGCTATATAAAACATAATAATTCCCGCTTTGGTGTGGTAACCACAAGAAAATTTAAATTCTATAGATATTATCTTTCCGATTGTTTTATTAATTTATTTCATTTAATACCGAATTTACATCTAAGAAAATCGTTTCACTTGTTTCACAAGAGGACGAATAAAACTGATATATTTTGTTAAAAACGCTATTTAATGCTTTCATAAAAATTTTCATAAACGTTTTATTTTTGTTTTTGGTCATTAATTAAATACGTTGTAATAACTTCCATAATATTACAAAGGAGGATAGGGGACCATTTTTCAACACAGTTTGCGAGTTCATAGGAGCGCTTCGCAACAATGAAAGTAAAATATTAACGGCTTGTGCAGTTATAAATGGTACGCAAGAGAGTCTGAAATTCGGCGAGAATTCGTTATGGAATATATACATTCTTCTGCTCTGCGTCTATCATTTAATTACAATTCCAGCCTAGATGAAATAGGTCTGATATTATTAGGAACCTGTCCTCTCTCAGAATGTTAGGAAATTCCTTAAGGCTGTGTGGGTTTCTACGGGGAACCGATCATGTACACTCAATCAGGGTGAGCTATTGATCATAATTGTTTCATATACTTTGTCCTGAGTCTTACTATATGAACGGGTTTAATCAGTACCTGTTATTAATAGAAAATTTTCGACTCAGCCTATTTAATTTAGAGAGATGTGTAAAAGATTCACAGCCTATGAGAAGTTGCTGATTGTAACTAGTAACGTAGTTCCTCTCACCCACGTTGGAAACTCCTTAGCGCGCTGGTGTTTTTCTCGGGGACTGATACTGTTAACACTTCAATCAGGGGAGAGTGTTTGGACACATTCTTCTTTATCAATAGAATCAACTACAGCCATGGTTACAAAAACAAAAATAAACATCCAAATAATCAAATCTCAAATCAAGATAATGGTTTGATTTGGTTTATTATTTTAATTTTATAAGTAATGATTAAATTTTATTTTAAGCACAAACAATTGTTGTATTAGGTAATCAAAATTCATAAATGCAGAAACACCTAAATTTCATACCTAAGGTGAGAGTTAATTTCTCTTCTGAAATAGTTTAAAGGAGTCGGAAGCCCATTGCTAGAGATATTTACCCATTCGAAAACAGAAACGAATACTGTAAGTCGCGCTTAAAAATTGTTTAAAATAGACCCTTCCCATCGGGGTCCGTAGAGGAAGGTATATTTCTCATTAAGGATGTCATCTCTAATAGTCGTAACTGTATGATACATTTACATTTTTATTTTATCTTATAAAATACTTAGGAAAGTAAAAACTATGACTGGAATAGGAATGCAACGCCTTCTTTAAAGCAATATATTGGCGTAAGACCTGGTTAAACGATCTTGACCGATCTATATACAAAATACTGCATCTCTAACGAAGGTTAGTGAGTTATCTATTAAGAACACTACAGCCAGTATAATGTTTATAATTAATCCCCATATTGTTGTATAGTTACCTAAATTATAAACTGTAAATACTGCTAATGTTGAAAGCCATAAGGTGGATAATAAAAAATATGTTAAAAAACAATTAACTAGGATTGTAAATGACTTAATAAACATTAAATATAGCTATATTTATTTAGTGTGCAATAGATGCATAATGAAACCTGAAACGAACGATTGTTATCCTTTTCAAATTTTGGAAGTGACGCGTACATCTTGGAAAAAATATAAAAATATACCCGTAAACCGTAAAAAAAGTGAAATTTATTTATTATTATATGTCTATAGAAAGAATATACATACAATCATGATCTATGTTCTTTATTTGTAATTAGTTTGTAAGTTAAAACATTTTCCTGGAGGAATGTGAATGGAGCCGTCTTTTTGAGTTGGTTGAGATGACTAACGAATCCAAGATAAAATTTTAATGGGGTGGGGGGGGGGGGGGGTGGGGGGGGGGGGGGGTGGGGGGGGGGGGGGGTGGGGGGGGGGGGGGGTGGGGGGGGGGGGGGGTGGGGGGGGGGGGGGATTAAAAAGGGGAAATTTAAAATAATTATTAGAAAAAACCCTGGGGTATCTGCTGTATATTGTCTGCATAATAATGGTTTAACGTGACAATACATACTGACACCACCGTGGTGTCTTATAAAAAAAAAGAATTATTTGGTAACAAAAATTCCACCAGAAAAAAAGGAAAACAGATAAGTAAAAAAGATTAAATTTTTATATATCTGTAAACTAACTTCTGCCTGCTTTGAGAAGTTAGAGTGAATATTTCTGTGTTATACTTTCTATCTTTGGCATTAGCTTGATAGATTGAAATCACCTAGAACTAATGGATAGCTACAAATTCTAATAATACTTAGCAAAATATGAACTAAGCTCTTTTTATAAAATCATACTTGTAGTACTAATGAATTATTTACATTTACATAACACACACACACATGCATATATATATATATATATATATATATATATATATATATATGAACTATGATGTCTTATTTTACGATATTTTTAAGTTTGCATTGGTAAAAGTTTCTGCTGACCTAACACAGTCAATTTCCTTGGCCTTTATGTGTATAGAGGGTGAGGAAACCACAAATATCTTGTCAGGTTAGCGCTGGTCACGTGAGCTGACTGGTAACAAGATTTTGCGGGAGTTCCTCAAGAACTCAATTATTTTTGTTCTGTCGGCAAAACCTTTTTTATTACCACGTTTACTCTTTTTCCACCACAGATTTACTTCTTAGATCCTATTTTGTTATCTTGAATTTGAGCATGTTTATTGAGATTCGTATTAAAAATATATATTATTTAATACATGGTAAATTCTTTTGTTTTAGAAAACGGTTTTACCTTACATACGATCATTCAAAGTTAAAATACCACAACAACCTTAAGATGCTCTTAAACAACGTGACTATAAAGTCGTGTCACTTTTACAAAATAATAATATTTCCAAAATTATGCAAGCTATATAAAGGAATTTCTACAAAATAAGTTTGGCATTATGATTTATTTTATTCAAAGTGCGCATATACTGCAATTTAATTTTGCATATTCTTCACATAGAACGTAACCGTAATATGGGAAATTTACTTTAAATTTCAAAAGATTAAGGTAATTCAAATAATAACAAAAAATTAATTAAAAGGATTAGGTAAACATTTAAGCTGGTACAATATCTTCAATGAATTAAACGATATAAAATTCGTTAAACTATGTAACTTATCTGTAAGCTCTCTTGTATATTTCTGTGTAAAGGTTTCTATGGTTAAGTACAAGCACAATAAGCCATATCAACATTCAGGGATATCGCCATTCGTAGTGTGTCAGCCTATACCCATTTATTGTGTAAAAAATTTCATAATTTATAAAAGGAATAAAAAACATTAAAATTAAAAAAAATGTCTGATCGATTTGGTATTTTTCTCGTAGATAAGTAGAATAAAATACAAATATGTCTCGGGCATTACTATCATGTAAACATAGTTTATACATGGAATATACATTTAAATCCAAAATATTATCTTGCATATAAACAAATAATTAGGCTATGTAGGTACATGTTTTTATTTTAACATATATAAATTTAATATATATAATTGGTTAATAAAACAGTAGTGTTATTATAATTTAATAAGGAAAAGTAATTGCTTAAACACACAAAATACAAATTATTTTACCTAATTTTGTAGTTTCATAAATGGGGACGATATTTTGATACTAATAATGAAACATGTTATGCTTATGACGTAAAGAATATGCTAATATTTCATAACTTTACTAGTATTTTACCTTCAACTTAGAACATGGTTTATACTTTCATATCTATTGTATAAATCTCAAATTGAAAGAAACATTTCCAGACACTGCCTCAAACATTGTTGTTTCAATGCCTCAGGAAAGTTTGTTTATTGGTTATACTCCAATATGTTAATGCAATTGTTCATACTAATAAAAAATAATTACATATTTACAGATATCGTGTATTTTAAAATAATAGTGAGAATTTATAATTATTAAGTGGTACTTAGAAAAATGTTTCCATTCTCTGACTTGAGGCCCAAAAACACTGCTCATTAAATTTATACATAAAATAAATCATAAAATTGCAATATTGAGGTAAGAATCAGTTCTCTATGTTCTGTCCGGGGGCTAATGTTATATAATTGCTTTGTTTAATATCAAGACTTTTTTCATTGTTCACCTTCAGCTTTTTTTGTTATAGCACTAGAATTTTTCGGGTTTGTAATATTATAAAATAGCATGGTTAATTTAATTTGCTGCATGATTCGCGCGTTCCTCCTTAAAAAAAAAAAACTAGGCGTAGTAAAGTAATCCATAAAAAAATCTTTTTTTACCTTGTAAAACAAACATGTTTCATACCATCAAGCTAGAATGCAATTTAATTGTACTGGTCATGTCTGCGCCGTAGGTGTTTAATACACAACACATATCTTATTAATTAATTTATATACAAGTTTGTGTTAAGCACAATTCAGCTTCTAAAACATTCAAAAACTTGAATAAATACTCTGATGACGTCTTCATATTTAATATATTGTACATTAGAGTCATCACGAAATTTAAAACTGAATATACATAATTATTTAATGTATTTATAGTTTTATTATCACTGATGGGTCAATAACTCTCATTTTTGACGTATTAATATTGTAAAAGTAACACTTTCACATATTTAGAAGCTTCATAATGTTGAAATCTCACAAGACTACAATTTTCATCATCATATGCATATCTTTGTATAAATGTGGATTTTAGTTACTTCGTCAACATCAAATTCAAACTTATATTTTCAAACACATTTAATTATAACGGTTTGGTTGTGTATTTATACAACTTTAAACGGCCACTATATTGGAATTAATTATCGAAAAATAAGTAGTAATAAGACGTTCATGGAACTATATTCACAGTTTTATGAAAAATTTAGTTTTTTTATTTACATAGTACATGATAAAAAAATTCTCAATACGTGAAAGACCACTATCTTAAAATGTTTTATTGGTTAAAAATGGATAAATAACTGAAACAAACTATGTAAAAATTGTATATGTTTACAGCATTTACTCTGAATCTTTTAAGAGCTACGATAGTTGTAGAGTCCACAATCTTTCCCGCAGTGTTGGATGCAAATTACAAATTTGTACCCCAGCTTATCTGTAGATCTTACGACATATACAAGGTAATTGTGTTGAAATAAAATGTTTGCTCGAATGAGAATTGCCGCCGTCTTAAAAATTTTTATTTTATTTTTTTTTACTATCCAGTAGTAATTTATGAAGTCATGTACTGCGTTTGTACTAATTTAAGTAATATATTTTTTTATATATAGGAAGTTATCGTGTTCTGATTATGTTAGTTTTGATGCTCATGATCAAATAAAATTCCAAATTTTTTTTGAATTCTGTTATAAAGGCGATTTAAATAGGCACACTTCACAATCTCGTAAGATATTCATAAGATAAACAGATTAAAAAATACTTTCATTAAATATAGTGGAGAAACAGTAGAATAAATAAAATTAAAAAACCTATATAGTTTCAATCACGAATACGTTATATTTTACACCTAACAATCAATAGCAATTGGGTGCTATATAAGTAATTTGCTTATATTATAGAAATATTTTCTTTTATTAAATAAATATTGTCCAATAAATATTTTCCAGGTGAACTAAGGTCTACTTGTTACACGTTTACCACAGGTTGAGGTTACATGGACTGCGGGGTCGGTAAAGTGCTTCGTCAGTCTCGAGAGGTTTGGGGATAATGGAAAATATCCACAATTCTCCAGAGCTGATCGTCTAAATATTCTCAAACTCTAAAAACTTTATACTCCTGTTACACGTATTATACTCCTTAATGTATAGTTTGGAATTAAGACTGTGGTATCAATGCACTTGCTCTCCTCTTATCTAAAAAGTAATGGAAGTAGTGTGAAATTTAAAAAATCACAATACAAAAGTTACTTATACAATTATGTGAGAAATTAATAAAGAATATAACAATGTTTCACTTCTATGAAAAAAAATCTCTGTAGAAATTATTCAAGCGCTAGAACAATATATTAGAGGTAATCGGAAAAAAGAAAAGGATTAAAATCCAGCATTGCATTTGTATTCCAATATTATGAATGCATTATAAATTACGATATTCTAAGTTTACTTGTACTAGTTGCAGTTTTGTATTACATAGGTTATCATGCTAAATATGATATCGTATAGGCTGCTAACTTCATAAATCCAAGTAAATATGTTGGTTTTATCTATAAATGAAGTTCAGAGGATGATTTTAAGGTTGGATATCGTGGCAACATAATTTACTTCCATTAGATGTCCACCTGTTTACCACAAGTAACATAAACTCCTCATCCTTGATTGTGGTCCCCTGAAGGAATAGTATTGACGAACTCAAGGCCTGCTATGTCCCGTGGGTCATGATATTGTGTGACCTGCTTTAGTATAGTATAGGGACCACAACCGCTACTACGTCACGGTGAAGTTATCTGATAAGAACATGTCAGCGCTTCCATATAACGAAAACATTAAAAATGAAAAACTCTTCGCCTTTGAAGGATTTTTGGGAAAGAAATCCGTATAAATTCCAAAAAAAGTTAAGTAAAAAATTCATTAAAAATTAAGTTTTTCTGTTAAAAAGCAAAGCTTCTCACACTGACTTAAGGTATGAATTGCTTTACTATTTTATTATCTTTTTCCTTAGGTTTCTGAAGTCCTAATGCTTTTTTTTACGTCTAGATATTATTGAAGATAATGATAATACTAATGCACATGTTATCATTTAATTAAAATTACTATTAAAACAATTAGACATACAATATTTTAATAAATAATTAACTCTTTGTTGATTGTTCAATATGTTATTGTTTTATTTTTTTATGAGAGGCCGTTATTCTTGAATTCTTATTTTTCTTGTCCTCATGGTCCACTCGCCTGTACGATGATGTTATCAAGCGAAATAAGGAGGAGTCAACACAGTAAAAGGTCGATTGAAAATGATACGTTCACATACCAGATTTGAATCTGCACTATCACATCCAAATCCTGATGTTGTGGACCATAAACACTCCCAAAGCTGTAGGTGTTATAAAGGTATTTTTACATTTCCTCTTATAATGTTACTTTCATTATACAGGGTGATTCAAAAACTAAACGGCAATCTCTCGGGAGCTTATTCTATAGCTAAAAACAAGTAAAAAAGTTTATATAACCATATGCCCGGAAAACGCTTCGTTAGCGAGTTACGCCTAGCGAAAGATTTCGCCCGGATTTCAGAACCCTTGGTGAAGTCAGGCCGTATAAAAATGGTAAAGGTAGTAGTTACAAAGATACAAATACGATTGTTTTTTATGTTTTTATATCTGGACAAATTTATTAAAAAGGTCATTTTTTTCTTATACAGATTTGTAGAACATTTAATTCTGAAAAGATTCATGTGAATTACTTAGGAAAAAATTAATAATAGGTATTGAAATTTAGCTTTATTTAAAAATAAAACAGACGCACAAAAATGCATATTCTTATCTGCCTAATATATTAACTAATGTAAAGAAAAAAAATGACCTTTATTTAACATTTATGGAAGTAATCTTACGTTAAACACAAAAATGTGTTATTTCTTTGCACAATTCTTGTGTTTTACGTAAGATAACTCTGAAAGTATTGCATTTACAGCTCTGGGGACGAATTTTAATAAATTTTTTCAGATATAAAAACATAAAAAACAATCGTATTTGTATCTTTGTAACTACCTTTACCATTTTTATACGGCCTGACTTCACCAAGGGTTCTGAAATCCGGGCGAAATCTTTCGCTAGGCGTAACTCGCTAACGAATCGTTTCCGGGCATATGGTTATATGAACTTTTTTTAGCTATAGAATAAGCTCTCGAGAGATTGCCGTTAAATTTTTGAATCACCCTGTATATCTTGTAAATGTCTAATAAATTTTTATTATTTGGGTTTTAAACATTGCCGTTTGGATCTTAACCTAAAGTTGTAAAACAAAGCCATATAAACTCAATATTTATGGAAATCATTAAAACAGCCTGATAAGTGAATTTGACTATTTTCTGTTTTATTCTTATAGTACTCAAAGTCAAATCGTCTATTGTAAAAACATGTTAACATGTATAAACGACATCACCCTCTACGAATGTCATCGCTTGAGTGTCCGTATACGATTGATGTTCGGTATCTTAGATCAACAAAGAACGACAGAAAAAACATGCGTTACAATACTTAAAATAATTGTAGTATGTACCTGACGTAATTCAAAATTATCCGTACTGAAGTATATATATAAGTGAAAGATAGTGAAGAAAAGAAGATGGTATATAAGTATATAAAAATACATTTCTCTATGTTAGTAAGAAGGAAATTAATAACTGTATTCTTCACTAAACTTATGTAATTGTGAGAAGAGCCCTTGTACAAAAATTCGGTTCAAATATTTGCTAAACTTACAACCACTCGTCTTTTTAAGACCAAGGTTTTGATAATCCTTTTAGCAATTAAATTAATATATTCGTGAAAGCTGATATCGATTTTCTAAGCTAAATTTGTTTGTTCACTTTAAAATTTATTCTCGTCAAATATAAATTGGTAATTCAAATCTCTTTATCTGACTCTCAGAATTGCAAAGGTACTTAAATTTTTAAGATATAAAATACATATTTATGATAAAATAACTGAAGCCATCATTTAGTTTTCTCTTAGGCCATGTAACAAGAAACATTTTCATCTCTCCAAAATGCCAAAAAATGTATTCACCAAGACATTAAATATTCAAAGCTTGTCTCCATATGTATCTCTATCTAAATGTATCATATACAACATTTCAATAGTTGTTCAATAATTGTTGTTTTTTTTCGTGATTACTTTTAAAATGATTGTGAAACATGTTAACATGCCTCTTTACCGCTCCCGTATATCGATCTAAGTACCCCTTATATTTCACAGAATGAGCAGCAGAAAACAACAGGTGATGCTGGTACTTGTCACGCAAACTGGCTCAGAAAGCTGTCCAATATTGTTGGTCACATTGAACTTTCCTCTTTGGCTGGATTACACTCAGCAAACTAGATGTTCTCTAAGTTCTTTGCGGACTTGAGGAGTGTTGTATTGAACAGCAGCTGATGTTGGTACTCGTCACGCAAACTGGCTCAGACAGCTGTCCAATATTGTTGGTCACATTGAACTTTCCTCTTTGGCTGGATTACACTCAGCAAACTAGATGTTCTCTAAGTTCTTTGCGGACTTGAGGAGTGTTGTATTGAACAGCAGCTGATGTTGGTACTCGTAACACAAAATGGCTCAGACAGCTGTCCAATCTTGTTGGCCAGATTGAACTTTCCTTTGTGGCCGGGAAAATAGCAAACCTGATATTTTATCAGTTCTTTGCGGCCTGGAGGTGAGTTAATGAGTTACTATAAACTATCTGATCCAACTTTAAAATTGACTAGCAACAATATTATTTACGATATTTATCTTAAAAATTTAAATACAGTAACAGCGTGTATAGATGAAGGAGTTAGATACATTCCATCTTTATTGCGCACAGTTTTGAGAAGGACAGTTATTTAAAATATTCACAGCCTTTATAGTTAAAGAATTTAGATAATATGTTCCATCTTTATTGTCCATAAATTTGAGAAAAGCGGTTCATATTCACTTGGTATCCTGCGTGAAATATACTGTGATTATTTTTAATAGAATTTAGTGTTTCCTTTTATGATTTTTTATAAAGACTACATCAGTTAAGCCAGATATTACCCACTAAACGGGTTGGCACCTTGTGATATAATTTAATTCATGCGAAGTTATATTTCCGAGATGTAATTAACCAGACCAGAGATATCATGCATATTATGGGTAATAAACATTATTGATCATATATGTGGTTAACCGCGCATATTAAAACAATAATATGGTACTTACTTTCACTAGTTAGCATTCATAGCATTATATAATCATAAAGATAACCACATACTGAAATATTTAAATTATTCCTAATACGCAAATATAATTAAACAGGAAAAGTAAACCTTTGTTTAGAAATAATTTATGCAGTGTCATAGCGTTAACGAATCTAAAAGTAACACCTAGTTTCTTTGGAGTTTTGTTATATTAAAACTCACTTTGTACGAAAGTATTGGCATACAGTATGAAATTTTTAGTGATAAGCCATTGCAATGTAATTTAGATTACTTAATAATTTTATACTTAAATATGGTTTAATATAGTTTGTTTATATAATAAAATGAACGAAAATATTGTGTTTATATATATTATATTATGTGATACGATTTAGAGAATCCAAACACGATTATGTTATCTGCCCCATATATACACACATACATATATATATATATATATATATATATATATATATATATATATAAAATATGTCAAAGTTATATATATATATATTATATGTTATAATATATAATATAATATATATTATGTGTATAAATTTATTTCATTACGAACTGTAGTCTCAAATAGGACACTGTTAAAACACATGTAATCACAGCCTGTCCTTTAAACCATTTATTCTCATTTATTTGCTGACAAATAGGATTTTAGGACCAAAATGTTTTTTTGAAAATTCTAGCCCCGAGACAGTTAGTGTCCTTACGATCAAGGTAACACCAAGAGCATAGATTTTATTGCATTAAAATAGAAGTTCGTAAAGTATGTATTGGACATTACTAAAGTAAAAGTAAGATACTTTATATGGTCATATGTCAATGACAAGCATAAGTGTTGATATTTAGTTGCGTAATAAATTTTCTGTGTCTACAGTTTCAGAGTTCTAAAGGTAATTAAAAAGTAGAGGCTCTAAAATGGCATATGTGTTATTTTTATTTGTGAGTAATATGTAGACATACAAATTTATATGTTAATTGAAACTTAACGTTGAATGTGAATTAAATTTAAACAACCTAATAAATTTCTCTCTCTCTCTCTCTCTCTCTCTCTCTCTCTCTCTCTCTCTCTCTCTCCTGTTTGCGCACTCGATCTTGTCACTGACCATAGCAGTTAATTTATTTTAGCAAATAATTTAACATTTGGTGTTATAACTATAATGGTAAGAGACAATTGCATCACAATTAAATATGTTAACAAACTGAGTAGGCCTACAATTAAATCTGATTTTACCATGTCATATATTTATTCATAGAATAAACAGATAACATAACGTAGTGGAAAATCAATTTTAAAATGTGTTGACAAAACATCGACAACGCAGCGCACGTCTGCGTTCTAGCTAACTCCCAACTTCATTCGAATTTATTTAAAACAATTAATTTAACTCTGATACTAAATATAATTAAACAAGCAAAAATGTAAATGTGCCATGTAAACAAAGTATTTAATTCTTGGGTATTAAATTTTACTTGAAACTTTACATAGAAAAGAATGATTTCTATGATGGAATATGACCAACCATGAAATTTGGATAAGAGCCATTAAGGCCTATCATTCAGTACTATTATAAAATTTCTGTTTGGTCAACTGCAGTGAAACTATGCATGCAAACTGCTGCATGATGCCTGTTACGCGACGCGTAGTGTGGCGGCTCTAACGATGGCTTAGATAATGAAAAAGATTTATGAAAAACGACCAATCGCTAGGTTTTCTTCCATATGTTTTCCACACAATGTATGTCTATTCATCTATTAAATGTTTGATATTTCTTAAATAATATTATAACATAAGAAGAATAAATTTACTTTTTTCCTTTCTTAGAAATCAATTTTCTATTCAAAACTGCATCGTGTAACAATTTTAGATTCATAATATGTCCTTGCTTTAGATATAAACAATGGGTATCAATTATTTCACTGGATAGTCAAAGATCAAAATCATTGTATCATTGTATAATTCTAAACTAATTAGATTGTTCTGAATCGTATTATTCCTGGAGATAATATACAATCATACATACAAATTAACTTTGATAAGCCTTTGTGAAACGTTTAATGAGGCTTATCAATTGATTTGTCAAATGTAAATTACAAGGTTGCAAATAGTTTGTAAATAAAATAAAAATGACAGTATGCGTTGTATTTAGTGCAACATATGTATTGTACACTTTTTCAATATTACATAAGGGAGTTTCTTATTAACATTATTTGTTTAGAGATATTTTATAAACCTAAGAGGAGTGACATTTCGGAAATTGGCCGTCAGATGGTAGAGATTAAACTACATCTCAGCAAGTCTGGGATGAATTTCTTTAGATGTTATAGAGCGAATATATAAACTATTACCGTTGCAGCATTAACAATGTAGGCCTTCATGTAAAGTTTATGTAGATTTCGTATATTTCTCTTTCGATATATTTTCGTAGCGATATAATAAGTCCGTGTATTTCTTTATCTTTGCGATAAGGTTTTGTTTCCATTTTTAAACAATCTTACGTTTCATATTTGGATATTGATTAATATGGATTATTAAACAATCAGCATGGATTCAAGTTTAGTAAGACAACTTGAAAGAAACTAATAAGGTTAAAAGAAATTGTACAATTAAACTATAAATACGTATTTTGCTCAACTGAAATCTTCCCTTGGTGATGTTTTATGAACTCTAATGTTTTTAGAGCATATAAAGCAAGGGATGATTAGAACATTTATAACAAGAAGACGAAATACGAGTATGTTTTATTTACAATTATCATCAGCTAATGTATGTCAAAAAATTACCTGTGTAACGATCTATGGAACCAAATCTGCATTTATTCTTGAGACATTGTGTAGACAAGAATGTAGGAAAAATCCTACATTGCAATGGATATAACGATACGTGGATTTCAATAATTTTCCAAGTGTAATTTATGTGCTGAGTGTTAATTAAGTCAATTACTCGATGGGTTGGATCAGCTTTATATCTTTACGTCAGTCCGCACGATATTTTGAGAGTGAACTATCTAATGGACTAGATTTTTTTTATGACACAAAATTAAATTCATTATAATGCCTGTTACAGAGTGATATTTACCTGATGGAAATTGTTACATTGTTTGTATGTGTCAATACTATTAAAAGAAACATACATTCGTTTATGTTTGGTATTCATAATCCGACGTAATTGACAAAAATATATATTTTGTGTAGGATTTAGCTTAAAAGTTACTGTAAATAAATAACTAAATTCTCAGCAAAAGCCTGACATAGTGGAGGGGAAACTAATATAGTAACTATAATAGTAAAAAGTGACTGATCATCAATGTTTGTTCAATCAACAGAAGGTAAATTATGTGTTACTCGTCGTTATCGGCCAGTATGGCTATTTTTCTTTTAGTAAAGCTGAGCATTATTACTTTGATCATAAATTAATTTCGTGTTTACGTTTACCTATGCCTTATTAATCGCAGTCAAATACGACTATTGCGTTTAATATTACTATTAAATTATGCAATAGTTTTTGTGTGACGTAATTTATGATATTTATAAATAATTCTTACGTTTAGTTATTGCTGTAATAATAATATTAGAAATAACATGTATTTTTATTTTAAACATATTACATTGTACGAGGATTATTATTGTCAAAAACAAATACTGTGGAAGATACATTTTGTAAAGATTCAGCTAGTCTCTGCCTTTTTTCATGCGTTTCAAACTTTAGGCAAAACACAGAGAGTAAATTAGGCAAATAATTGATAACACGATTATAATAAATAATGGATATAATAAAAAAGAATTTTATACATTGTGGTAAGCCAATCGTCCTTATTTAATCAATGTAAATTCTTTCATTAATAAAAATAAATTCTCTTATTCACACATGAATTTTCATATTATATTTATAATATAGTAGTCAATTTATTAAATAATATTCAGATAATGATAATCAAAATTTAGTAGTATAACTAAGGTATAAAAGGAGAGAATCGTTAAGGAAAAGAAAACCCGGTTAAACATTGAGCCATCGTCGCAACACAAATCAAATTCAGCAGCCCTGAGATTGGTAAGGGATCGGGCGTTTCGATAGGTCGATTGGCCATAAACAGTTTTTGTGTCTCCAAAGGAAGATCTGGAGTATATTGTCTCCGAAACAACGTGATGTCCTTTTTAGTGACGGCTATTGTAGCTTATAGACCACTTGTACAATAAAAAACTTATTACCAATAATATTTACTTTTTTTCAGTATTAACTTGTTTATTTTTATGACCAATGTATTTTAAAACAATACCTAGCCCTTAGGGTTTACCATAAAAAATTTCACAAATTTCATTATTTTAAATAATCACTGGGTTGCTATGTATTATATAGCAATATTTGTTACTTGTTTAATTATATTTCTAATTTATAAGTAAACAGTATTCACGCAGACTGATATGCCACGATACATCGTTTAAACGTGTTTTATGGTTTATACATTACACTTATGCATAATTCTTTTCTGTGGTGGAAGTATAAAATGTGCAGTATTATTTTATTTAATAATACAAGCAATATTATTAGTTTGATACCCACTTGAAGTGTATGTACCGCATTACGATTTATAAAAATACTACGAATAAGACAATTACATATCTAGGCAGAATTTTTTGTATTTCATAACATTGTTTCACATTGTGTTTAGGTTGCGCCTCTTGAGTAAAAAAACCTAAAAAATTAATATCAATAATAATAATTTTAGTTTGCATTATGAAAGGTAATTTTTCCTTTTTTAAATATAATTCTTAGAACTCCTAAATATGGTAAAATGTAATAAACTAAATAAATATAAAACGTTGTTTTAATTGATATTTTTCCAATATAACTTGTCACATAATATACAAATTTGTGTTTATACCTATGTACAAGTTTTAAATCTCTTTAGCTTTTCTGTCAGTAGTTATAGAAAAAAAACAGAAGGATGGACTACTCTTTGACCTTTTACACTGGGGTTCTAGGACCAAATGAACCTGTGTAACAAGTTTAAATGCTATGTAATGCGAACAGGCAGTCGGACAAAGAAACGATAGTGACAGGGCCCTGTTCGGTGCTTAACAATAATATATATATATATAATATATACATATATATATATATATATATATATATATATATATATATATAAAACCGTGGCTTCGTATCAACAACTAAATATTAAATACAAGTTAACTAAGTCAAATCATATAAACTAATATTGTTTGTTGCGTCATTGTTAATTACTATTTTAGTATTGAAAGAAGGCAAATGCTTTGAAGTATAAATGTTATTTGGAAAATAGTTTATATTAGTATTCTAGTACTAGTATATTAGTATTAAATATACCTTATAGTAACATATAGAATGTATTTATATCGGCATATAATAATTTTATCTGGTAAATAAAAATATTTTCTATTCGTAAGAGATTAAGGTTGTAGTTTTTTTATCCATTTGTCTCAAAAATAAGTACATAAATTTAATTAAGATAATCTATCTCGCACTTTATAAACCTGGTACTTTATTCCAGCAAAGTGTCAATAACAACTCGTGTGAACTGAGCGTAAGTGATGCCTTTGGAGACCGGATATTGAAGGTATAGGCTTCTATTGAGCTACTACGCCACTTTAAACCTTAAATCCCAGAGAGGTAAACCTTATAGATGTGATGTTGCACGTCGAGTGAAAGCTTTTTAGTTTGTAAATTAGTCAGTTTTTAAGTATATATGTTTACGAAGTTGTGCATTTTAATTTTACTGTAAAACGTTTAATTTTTTTTTAAATACACATGTATATTGTGGCTATTGAGGAACTATCTATTTAAATACTATATGGCCAATAAGTTATAACATATAACAAAAATTTGCATGAAGGTTAACACTATATAACAGACCTACTATATTTTTGTATTTCTAGATAATACAATGCAATGATCAGTGCATCGTGTCATTTTCCTTTCCTCTAATAACTTACAAAATACTCCAAGCGATTATTTTGTATCTATCACGATGGCAAACAGAAGACATTAATAACTTTAACAAATATATGATTTAAAAGTTGTAAGCCTCCTTGCAGGATCAGTAACATGTAATTTCTTTGTCATGCAACGGTAGAAGTTTCCTACGATTATCGTGAGAGAGGGTAGAAGCTCCCATACCTATAGTTGCTATAAATGTCTATGTAGAAATAAATTTCATTCAAATTTCGAAGTATGCATATGAAATCCTTCTCGAAGTTATTTTTACATGATCTATTATCATTTTCGTTTAGTAAGTTAGGTTTACCACAACGTAAAAGAGCATGAAGTGAAATATTGTTCCCGATTTTACCATTGATTACATTCTATTACATTTTCTTTTCAATCTACAAAAGTAACTCGTGTTAAAATCTCATATGATTATAAACTGTTTATTTACAAATGTATTTATTCCGATATTTCTTTTTATCATGGTCGTCGTAACACCAATATAAATATAATAACTAACGATCATCCAAACTCCAAAGATTTACATGTAACAACATTAAACTCAAAGTTCCTCATATACAAATGAAGCTTCATGGAAAATGCTTTCAAAACAAGTTTTAGAAGTTATTTTTGAGATATCGTCTGAACAAGACAAATATACTCGCAGAAATTAATTTTTTTCAGCCTACGAGTTAGATGCTTTGAGCTTACCATATAATTCAAAAAGTAAGACTATTTTAGGGACAATTTATTCAAGCAGGTTCAAACAGATTACAAAAAAGCTTTTATTTACAAACAAGCTTAAAGTTATAGATAAGCATATTGTAATTGGAATTTTTTTTAGTATCTAAAAGTATGTGTAATACATGTTATCGACTGATTGCTTTAATTGTATTACGGCGTTACATAAACAAAACAAAATTGCTGTACATTACCGTAGAAAAATTTTTTAAATTTCTCTATCCATTTACAATAATAATTTCCTCTTTCCTATGTAGTATCAAATCTCTTAGCTTTGACGAAGACAGTAAGTTTTAATTTTATTTATGTAATGAACCGTTTGTCCATATTAGCGTAAACATTTTTGAATTAAATTAAAATTTAATTTTAAAATAAACTGCGATTGTTTTTAACGGTTGTAGTACTTTCTTGAAATCTTTCAACTGCCACTAGCTTTCCTTTACTGAAAACAAATACTTTGTCTTTTTTTGTACAGCCTCTGTAATAGTAATCATGATAATTGAAAATAAGGAGCATTGCTAACTTATACTACTCTATAAGAACATTTATTTGTTATTTAAAATGTTTTTATAGTAATGTATTATAATATTAAAATATTTATTTTTTAAGTATAGTTAGAATACGAATCTTCTGATTTCCCAATTTATGAAATATTGATTGCTTATACAGAAGTAATTATGTATTCATATTTTTTTATTATAATTGGTTAAAACTTAACAAGCTACGAAGACAAACTAAAACAGCGTTAACAGAATATGAATAGGAAATGTTAACAGATGTAAATGGAAATCTATACAGACAAACAACACCACCTTGAGGCCTAATCAACTTTGTTTAACTTGTTTTTCTTGGTTTTCTCACGGTTGAATCGGCTTGTTTTAAACACGTATATAACACAATTTGGTGTTTTCTAACCATTGAATTGGGAGTCTTTCGATTAACATAAAGGATATATTATGAATAATTAAGATTATTTGTCTAATTTAATTTATTTCCCTTACATATTTATTTGTTGTTTATATCTAAGAGAGTCAAAACTTAATTAGAAATATAGCCTCGAGAATTATTTCTCGGAAATATGAATAGACCTTTGAACATTTTTGTAATGTTTTTTCCATACAATTTGAATTCAAATGCTCCATTTTCATGTACGTTGTATAGATGAAAAACTACAAAATTGTTCAAATATATATATATATATATATATATATATATATATATATATATATATATATTTATACTAATATCAAACACCTTTCTAATATGGATGAAGCACACCAAGCTAAACTAGCCCTAAAAATGGATTCTTCGAATCTGAAATGCACATTGTATAAATAAAGTTGTATAGAGACGTGTTGAAAAGTGTATTGTTTATATTAAAATATCTAGTTTTACCAAGTCACAAACCAAATATAACCTAGCAATAAAATGTTCTGAATATTTTCTGGGAATAATACTTAGAATTCATTTATGATAATGAAATTCTAAGAATATTTCCGAGTGCAGTCTAAAGCTTCCAGTAAAACGTCTTCCGATTTTCCGTTCATGTGTTTTCAAGTAAAATATTTTCTAAAGCAATTCGGTTTTGCAAATTTTCGAAAGTCTTGCGGAGAATGAAACAAAGACATTTCCTATTTAGTGCAGACTTTGCACTCACACCGTATGTTTCCAGAACCAATTCTTCTTTTTTAATTCTTGAAAATTATCGTAAATGGCTAAGAATTAGGTATCAAATGTATGTTCCATTCCCAATATCGATAGCACTGCTTTAATTAAAATTTAGAGGGAAAAGATCTTGCTGGCACTGACATGATGTATGTGATTACCGTCGGTCTACTGCTAAATAACAATGAAAATTAAATTTCAAATTCAATACAAACATGCGCGCCTGCGCATTGGTTTGGATTATGGTTTTTTGAATTCAGATTTTTCGTCTTTGAGAAAATGAACGGGTGAGTTTAGCAAATTTCATTACGGAGATATTAGTAACACATTTGCTAGCCTTCAGTAGTATATGCTGTAATTTATAAAATCGTAATATAAATTCCCGTTTTAATATTTGTAATTTAGTATATGGCACGTCCATTTTCAAACAACAGTATTTTATTATTTGAAAGCAGTGTAATGATACATAATAATCAGTAACCAGCTCCTTGCTAAACTTGTCCAAGTCAGTTCCACGTATTAGAACAACGATGAAACCTGACGCTCATTATACTCAACAATGTTATAATCGTTTATAATAACAAGACAAACAGTGGTTTTAATTTAATCTCCGTAAATGGACACTGCATGTTTTAACTCGTTCTATAGCATACTCATATGTAGGTATTAAAACAAAATCACGTTAATAATGAACATCAACAAGTACCATTAACTGGATATAAAAATATTGTGTTTAAGGAGTAATAATATTTCCATAATGTTTATTTTCAAAGAAAGAATAATTGCCAGAATTTTTATTATCAGAAACATTTAGACAAATACTAATAATAAAAATATTTAAGCTTAAACTTGTTGTTTACGAATAATAGTTCGTCTGTGAACATCGTTTAGCTGGTGAAGGTAAAATAGAACGAAAATCGGTTCTAAAAAAGAAGATATCTTATAGACTAGAGTGTGTCTGAAAAACAATCCTATATACAAAAACAAAACATTACAAACAGGCTTTCATTGTTAAGTACTTCATTCAGAGCTCTTATGAGATGTAATAGACGAATAGTTATTTTAGGTGACTTTAATATTCAGTTCTGGAAAAAGTTTTTCTCAAAATATTACAGAAAAGCTATAAAAATATAATATTAGGTTTTCCCTAAGAATTCTCATTCCGGGAGTTACTCGCCTCGTGCATTGTCTTATTAAAAACTTAAACTAAAAATTATTAAAAACTCATGCAATTTATGAATTCATAAGGACTGTACTTTTATCTCTTGATGCAGGCGGAAGCAGCGATTACATGTTTTATGATCTAGCCAATGTTTTTGATACGGTCAACCATGAGGGTGGAGAATATGGAGCTTTACGGTGTCAGATGTATGATTCTTGAGTGGTTTTGATCTTATTTTGCGTCATTCTCAATATTTTGATATTACGAATAAAATTGGTAAGATTAAATCTAGCTATTTGCATGTAACATTAGGTGATCCCCAAATCTCTATTCTTAGCCCACTCTTATTTATTGTACATGTAAACGACCTGAACAAATCCAAGAAGGGCTACTTATATCGCTAACGACACTAGAGTCGTTATTTAAGAGGAAACTTCTAACAACCTCGCCAGCGATCTGTCTTTATCTTTTAAAAGTCTCAGCTGCTAGTTTTCTTCGAATAATTTGAACTTTTTAAACACCAAAACCTCCACTATCATACAGGTCAGACCCAAAAGAATTAAGAGTAGTGAGGCTATCTTAGTTGAAAGTGATCCTGTTTAGGAATCTACATGTATGTGTTTTAAGGTGTGCTTTACGTGGACTCTAAATTAGAAATATAAAATAATAAAAACATCAGCCAACTCACGTCAGGCCACGAAAAAATTCCGTTTCAATTGTAAATTTTGTAACAATTTACTAGTGATAATAAATAGTTAATAGTGTGAAAAGAAATTTTACAAACATAACCAAATACCACATATTTGTTTGAAATTAATAAATTTTCTATAATATTAGACACTAAAATATATATCAGTGATATCCAGCAAGAATATTAAATATTATATTATATATAACGCCTGCATAAATATGAATTGGAAGTTTTAACGAACTCTGCAAATCCCATGGAATACTATGCACCTCCATCGAACTCGACTTTTTCTATATAGAAATGAAGCTTCATATAAAGTAGCCTACAAGTCGTTCTTGAGATATCGTTAAGAAATACATACATAGAGCTGATGTTATAGAAGATAAATTTTGCAAACTTATCTAAATACTAGTTTTCGTTAAGGCCTAGCCAACATCAAATAATTAGGTGTTATTATATATAACATTTTTATTGTGATGCGGAATAATTTATTGACATTATTATGTAATCATGGACAACTATAATTGGTATGCCTATTATGAAACTAAAAAAATTAACTTTAACCTATATCATATAATTATATGTGGTTTTTCTGAAATTATATGAAACATGCATCATAAATAATAGCTATCTACAAAATTGTCCAAAAAGTAAATCACTGAGTTATTGAGATTTGCTGTCCTATCTCTTCGGCAATGAATTAGTAAGCAATCCCGCAGGATAAAACAGATCTGCAAATAAAAAAAAGTAGGCAATGTAATGAAATAGAGGTACGAGATATGTAAAAGAACTTCATTAGTAGCTATGTAAACTTTTGCTCAACCTGAGAGTTATCTTATGAATTAAGATTCAATTTTTATGCCATTATTACGTCTTAAATGTGCGTAAATCCTTATAATAATACACTTTTTTACAATTCTTTCACTCAACATTATTAAAATTGGAGTAGTAACAGTGAGAGAGGAGAAATGCAGATGTCTAATTTAATAACCGGCACAATATCAAACTGCTGATGAATATTCACAATGCAATACTCTCAGAGGCTCATTCTGTCAGGGGAACGTACAACAACTCTCATATCAATTAGTGTCGTGGTTCGTATATCCGGTGAAAGATCCATAAATTAGTTTAGAAACAGTACTTTGATTTGATGTGATCTAGTTAAGTAAATCTTGAATAAATTTAATTTTGTTTTTTTTTAACTTGACACAGTTGCATTTTTTTCTGAAATGATAATAAAGCTTTAAACTGTATCAGAACAGTTTATTACTACCTGAACTATCAGTCATATACCAAAGGTTAAATAAAAGATACTATCCTATATTGGAAAGCACAATTTGCTATCATTTAAACATGTCGTACCTGTCTCTAAAACCTCACTGACTCAACTGGATGACAATTATAATGCTAACGTAGCTGTTGAGGGAAGCGTTGTTTTAACGCGTATATTGTGTTTATTTCAATTCCATGTTCTGCTTAGTGCAGCATCTAGATAGTGTCAGATTTCAGATGCAGGAAGCGGAAGTTGGAATGGAGCTGAACTGAACATTTGCAGTGTAAGTTAAAGATTAAAATAATCATAATGATAATCATATGCTCTAAAAGGATTTATTGAAGTTTTATAAAGCAAATCCCGAAGAAATTTTATATTTTATTGCCATTTTTAATGTAATTTAATGTGATTTTTTATGAGTAATAACAGTTCCTCAACATGAATTTGAACTGGTAGGGAGTACTAGTTGTGATTACAATAAGGTCTATTGTAAATGAACTGGACACTCATATGTGGAAAGTTTTTATAGTATAAGCGTCAATATAACTCGAACATCTCAAGAGTTTACGTCATTCCAACTCGCTGTGATTATGCATAAGTATTGAGAGTTGTATTTAAGCTATTGGATGCGCCATTATATTCCAAATCTACTAATGATTATGCAAACTTTAAAGACGCGTAATCACGTCAGATAAAAAGCCGATTTTGTTAGTGTCAATATTTTTATAAAACACGAACAATCTCAACTAAACTATACGTCACGTTGGTTTCTTCAGTTGACGTTTTATTATTAAATATTCTGAATAATTTAGTTTACAACAAGAGTGTCCGGCAGATTTTATATTCCTTGTTTCAATCCGCATTTCAACTCATTGCCAACAATAGGGTCTGTTTTGAAATTGCAACTTAGAGTTACACTTAGGAAAGAAAAATTATAATGGAAAACCGATTCTGCATTCACTTTGAATACTAGTTTGTTACTAACATTGAATGAAATTAATATACAAATCGTTACTATCACTAAAAAAAGTATCAAAATTATGCTTCCGGAATTGCTTACCAATAATACTACAGTCAATAGTAAATTATTTGTGATATTCCTAGGTTTTTAAAATGGGTTTATACACCTGAATAATATTCCTAACAGCTAAACCTATTTTATTGTTTAATAAAGACCAATTATCATAAATTTTATTAATTTGGTTCTTGAGTTTCATCACCTACAGTATATATGGCCATTAAATACTTTTGTTTTTTACATAAAACTTTAATCTATTTTTTTGCTACCCAATCTTATACTCTCTTCTTACTTTACCAGAGTATCGTAAAATTGTTATGATGTTTCACTTTGTACGTAGACGGATTCAAATTTTTCGACATATAGGGCGAGGTTTCGGCAAACAATGATGCGATTTAACACAATTGATAATTGTTATGTTAATCGAAGAATAATAATATAAACTATGAGTTAGAAGTATGGATACTATCTGCATAGTTCTTAACGGATAAATATGACGGGATGAAACTTTTGACATCTTTCTAGGAAATATAAGACATTTTAGTCACAGTTACAACTTTTTCCCAAGTCTCCAAAATGAGATTTTGGTGTGCAGCAAAACAATGTTTTTAACAACTCATTTAAAGGTCTTGATAAAAGAAGAAGAACGGTAGAAACTATAGCTTTCTATCTCAATCGAGTACAAAATGGCAGCTCGTTGAAATCAATAAAAAAATAATTGAGGCAAAACATGAACATCCACATTCAGACAGTAAATAACTTCCAAATAAAATCACTTTCCTTACAAATTCAAACATACTTAAGTTATTACTTATACATAAGTTATTACTTGCTTCAGGGCAGGACACTCTTATCTTATAATTGTCTTTACATTAAAAAATGTGAACCCTTTCTTCTTAATCCCATTTTAGTGCTATAGATGTTTTTTTTTCTATTCCATTGATTAGATAATAATTTTTAACAGAATTTGTATTTATTGTAACGGAATATTAATTTACTATCGGGGATTTTCTTAATTTAATCCATAATTAATTATTTATAATTAGATTATATATAATAAGTTATTTTTGTAATTTTGACAATTAAATACTGCAGGAATTTTTGGTTATTTTCCCATAGATTAATTTATTTAATCAAATTTGAATAAAATTTAGAGCGAGAGAGAGATTCATTTAATTATTTTAAATTTGGCTCATATTTAACTTTAAATTTGAATAAACTACTAAATTTATTATGTATACACTAATCACTAATCACTACACATTAATCGAATACACATTAATCACATTAACTTAATACAAAATATTATTTTAGAGGCACTAATTTTTACGTACCTTTATAACTCCGACAAATAGACATATAGACAATTTATTACGCGACTAAATATTGAGTCTTTTGGTTTTCATTTGCATAATCTCTTAAATATGCATATTAAGATCCATGCTATTATGACATTCATTATATTATTTAATGAACTATCCACACGTTATCTTTTCGTTGCCACTGATTTGTCCTCACTAAAATTCATCTTCAATACAAAATTTACATATCTACAATGATATTTACATTTTTGTATCCACATATGCATCTGAAAATTCTACAGTTCATATTATGTGTGTTAAACTGTGTGTCAATTATTTTTGCTATGACCGTGACCCGTATCATAATGTACTTACTATATGAAGTAGAGCAAAGTCTGTAATATCGCTGCTAAGCAACGCTTTGAGTCTGTTTACTTCATGTTCAGACCATCCTTGTTTACTCTATTTTCTCCAAGTATCTATTTTAGTAGACGAGCTTGTTTAAAGAAGAATATCTTGTGGACGAAAATAAGAGATCAAATAAGATATGATATCATAGAGTTAAATTGGTAAGTTTGTTATTTTAGGTTACGACAAACTTAATTACATACCATTATTACTGACCTTTACTTGATTTTAATGGTAACAATTATATTTATGAATGTATGAGGTTAACTTGTTATACATCACAATCAATTTCTTTCTTAAAAATGTTTTAATAACGCTACAAACCATAGGAAGTTTCTCTTTCTAATACCTAGGATACAACTTTTCACTTACTTTTTCTAAGAGTAAGAGTTTATTAATAGATATCGTGCTAAATATTCAGTAGGGAATCAAGCTAGTTTTTAGTCCTACGGTTTACAAATGTTTTAGCTATTTCCAATAAGATTTCCATTTCCAAATTTGCCTACACTTGCAGAGCCCAACCATGTCATGTACCTATATGACGCACTATTATAAATAGCGTGAAATTGTAATATGCCATATTCATCCCTTAGATTGATAGTGATTACATTTAAAAAGCATACTACACATGGTATGCTTCAGTAAATTTAAACCATTATTGTCAAATAGAAGAATTTTTGTTTTCAATTTTAAGCTATCAATATCCACAGCGCGAAATTAAATTTTATTTTAATTCATCGTGTTTAGTATTGAAATACATCATAATTGTAATTGAAGTACTGTTAAAAATTATAATTAATTTATAGTTAATCAATTTATTGGACACTGACATGTATTAAGACCCATGTATAGTGATGATATGATGGTGACGTCACATTGTTACAGTGATCCAAGTTAGCGTAAAGGGTAATTGAACACAGGTTTTCGTCTTAAGTAATAAAAGTAATCAACCCTTGTAGCAAACTCTGCTACGGTCGCCATTTCATCCCAAACTGTTGGAAAAGTCTCAAACAAGTTTGGACAGGTGTCGACATGTTTAAGTGTAAAAGTTACTGGCGACACTTTAGTCTTGTGCTATTTTGAACAAAGCTTTTAGTTACCAGGGACTGTCTTCTAGATTGGGCACGTTTACTTCATGTATCCAATAAAAAGTCTGCATCAAAATAGAAAATGTATAAATTTACTTGTAATATTAAAACATCGAAAAATTTATTCCGAGTAGTTCACTACTAATATATATTATTTTTATATTGGTTTCTAAAAATTATAAATCCATATTGTACCAGTTTCCATGCCTTTTATAGTCTGTTTTACGTCATGGTAGGCTGATTTGTGATAAAGTCTAGCACAGTTGTAACAGAGGCAATATTCAATTTCGTAGGTTGGCACTTTTAGTTTTCTACATGATCTTTAATAATTTAATATCGTTTATAATACATTATAATGTACGTAAACTTCAATGATATAGTTTTATTTTATGTAGATTTCATGGAACTGGCACTTTTTAAGAAAATATACATCGTAATTAATTATAAAGAATATTTACCATTTGAATATTTTTATATCTCTTAAGATTTTAAGATGGCGGGCATCTAACATACAAAACTATAAGTTTTTTAAACTTATTAAACATCGTAAAATGAATCATATTATTTTAGAATATAGAAATAATTTACAATACAATTTTTCTCTTACATATATTTTGATGGTTCGAGTCTCGGCGAAGCAAGTAGTTTTGGTGGTTCAATATTATAAAAAAATTAAATTTAGATATAGCCATTTAGCATTTATTTAAAGTAAATGAAAGTCCTTTGACAGGTATTTGGTCTTCTGAGCATATTTTTGTTTGGTTATTTAAACGAATTTGTGACAGATACGGCTAAATACAAAATAATTGATTCGTAAAAAGCAAGGGCTCTGTGGTGTAGTGGTAGCACATTCACCTGGAAAGTGAGAGATTCGGGTTCGAGTTCCGGCGGAGCAAATAGTTTATGTTATGAAAGTTGTATAGATAAATTATGTATATATATATATATATATATATATATATATATATTCTATGTGTGTGTTGAGATTTAATAACACATAACTTAGGATTTTCTTTATATTCTTGAGGCGTTTTTGTGTCATATTTTATCTTTAAGGAATATCAGGAAGAGAAAAAATTTACGAGTATTTATGTAGCGATTGAAAATCCATTTTAACTACTAGGCTCTATATATATATATATATATATATTGGAAATGACATATATGTATAAATATACGTATTAGGAAACATAATTTACTAATAGCAGATAGTCACCAATAATTTTTAACGTATTGAGATAAGTGTTCTTGTTTAATCCTAATGTATTGAGTTACATCGACCTTTCCCTCTATGGTAATCTTTAAAAATAATAAAACAGCAATATAAAAAACAATATAAATAACACGTTAGTAAACTAAATTATAAATGCGAATGCCATGGATAAATATCGGTATTTACACGACAGATGTATCAGTTATGAACGATATTATCAATATTAGTTGCTATGTAGCTAATACTATTCAATTTCGTGTTTATGTACATATAAGTTCGTGTTTAATATTAGAATATAAATCGTGAATAATACATTTATATAATTTGTCTTGACTGTGAAGTAGTTAACTGGCAACATCGAATACATAATCCATCTTCTATGTAATAATTTTTTAACTTATTGTATATTAAGATGTTCTATGTAGAGTTTTGAATTTTCCTACACCGGTGATAAGTTTTTTCTCTATAAACTCGTAGCAACACCGTATTAACTAAATAAAAATAACTTATTGAAACTGTAAGGTGCTATATAGCTGAAATTATCGAGGTAATTATTTGGTTTTCTTTCTTTCTAGTTAATTATTTATATTATCACTTTCACAAACCTTGCAGCAAGATAAAAAGTCATTTCCAAATTTCAATAACATTACTACTTATTTACTGTTGTACTATGAAATTAAAATGAAAACATGTGAAAATGTTCAGGGAACACCTGACGTGGATCAATTAGTAGATATGCCATTTTGTTGGAATTATTATTAGTATTACGTTTAGTATATAACGTTACATTGCGATAATGGTAAACACATACATCGTTACAGATTTACTCCAAAATGACAAATTAGGAAAAAATTAATAATAGTAAAATGTTTTCTAGCTTCGTCTTTTTAGTCAAAATTTTAAAACCTCTTGTCAGCGGATATGTATCACAGTTCTTTACGACAGATTATATGAGCATTTACTATAATCTGCAATAGTAACATTAAAGCCACAAAGTCCTATAGTATAGTTTATGACTGATGTGTTAATTTCCAATTATTAAACACTACTTGGACTCACTGCTTCTTCTCGGGAGAATATTCGATTTCACCAACCTGTTACGTCTATGGTATAATTTAAGGCCTCTATAAAAAACCCAAGGCATTAATGAATTTTTAATTTGATAACTGAGGTAAACTGTGATTAAAAAAAAAACATATACTAAATGCTGTACTCTATGCTCTCTGACTGCTGTAGGATATTTTTCACGGGTTTCAAAGCTAGGATGTCACTCGGAACCCAAGGATGAACAGTTAATGTTCCCTAGTATCCATGAGGTAAGTGGTATTATCTCATGCTGTATTAGGACACATAGTATACTGCCTCCAACAGAGAACCATCGATGGATATTATTTAGTTTTTCCATTTGTCTAATAAATAGTGTCCTGTAAATTTAAACGAATGAAAAAAATTTACAATAATGTATCAACTTAAACTTAATATAGCAATTTCAAATAACAAACTTCAGACATACAGCTTTTTAGTATTTATTTAACATGAAAGGATATGTTTTATTTGAGAAATTCAAGGGAAAAATTTTACACCGTTGGGCTAAAGAATGACAATGTTCTTCTTCCGATATCCATTTTCACTGAGTGTATGTCAGTGTCTCACTCGGATACTGAGGCACCTTGAGGCAATGGACCTTGTGGTTCATACAACTCGTAAGTGTCCCATATATGGTTTCCTTGGGTAGCAAATTTAAGGCCTCTCGGTAACGAAACACGTGAGCGAATCGTCCAAGATTGAAAATGAACCGTGTATCACTGTTCTAGATTTTTTGTATTTGCTCAATGTCACTTCTTGAGATTATGGTGCCATAGGTGACGTTGCCTTGAGATGTTGGTAGGTGTTTAAAGAAAAAAACACTGATAGGACCAGTGGCTGAACTAGCTCCAGTTTTGGTGTCTCTGGCAGTAGATTCTTAAACCTGTAAAGGCCCTTGAGTGTGCCTTAGTCAGTGAAGTAGGCCTGCTATCTAACATAAGTTCAAGTGTTATGACCTTTTCACATATGTACCATATTTAGTCTGAATATTTTAATAACTATTGTGGTTGTCGTGTTCATAACTATTCCGCAATATTGAATACTACTTAGGAGTTAAGTATCTGGATACCTTACAAATATAAAAAAATTTGTAAGAGAAAAATCATTGTTTTAAAGAACCAAAGAAATAAAAAATACGATATAATTCAAAATACATTACACGCATACGAATTATATACATAATGACTGTAGCACCATTCCTTTTCCTAATTTCGAATGGCTGCCGTCTTATAACCTTAAGAGATATCCAAAGACAGGAAAGTACTCATATTAAGGTTGTGCATAATTACACGTTATAAAATGTATTAAATGAGGATTCCAATTCCAAAACCGGCTAATTGACAAAATTTAAAAAGATTTGATTGTTATTGAAACATGTTCATTAGACTGAATTTGCGCATGTCCAAATAGTTTTCAAGTGGCAAACAGTAGGTAATTCCCTTTTTAAAATTCAATGTGAAAACTGGATACAGATTCAAACCGGTCTAATTGCATTTGAAAACTTTTTCCAAAACTGCCAGTTGCAAATGCCAATAAGCAGTTTCAAACGGCTAGTTCCTGCTTTCAATATGGCACCTTTATAAGGGTCAGTTACAAAACTACTAGTTGTAGCAGAAAATGTGCACTGACTCATCTGGTAAGCTTTTCAAAAAAATTCTTAATACAACAATATATATTACACTTTTTATAGTAACACCAATGTTTTTTCAAAAAGTTCATTAATTTCTTCAGTTGGCTACACTGACTTACAATCTGTGCCTGTATTATTTATCTTGGCTTGAGATCATGGAAAAGTGTGCAGTTTGGTTTGTAGGTTATTCCTTGCTTGGTAACAGTTTTGATTTAATTTTAATTTGTGAAAATGAGTACAAATATAATTTTGGAAGATGAAGTAAGAAGGGATGGAGTGATTAAAAGTGTGTGTGGGAAGGAACGCCGTTAAAAAGGTAAGAGATCATACTAAAGTGGAAGAAAAATGTTAAGAAGAGACAAAGGACATGTCTCTAAGAAACTGCCTACTCTTAAAAAGGTGCAATCATGATGAAAAGAAGAAATCTGTGTTTAACCCATTCACTGCTAAGCATTTGAGTATTAGCGTAACCCCGGTGCTAATTTTTTAAATTTGTTTAATTAGAAGATATAACTTGCAGAAGTGACATAAAAGCATAAAAGATTATTTTTGACCTACATTTACATTTTTTTGACATCATTATACTTGCGGGACCGATGGATCCCGTCAGTATGGACCAATGCCCATTGAACCTGAAGATGACATTTATTACAAGAACTATTGTATTATTTAGGGGTGTACACGTAACCTTATGACTGTTGATGGTAGTAAAGACAAGAAATTAGGCATTATGTTCCCAAGACTCCTAAAATTATGTAATATATTGCGGGACCGTTGGGTCCCGTTGTCCTGGCTACAGGTCTTTGTTGATTTATACATGAGTGCACACTCTAAAAACAAGATAATTTTCACTGAAAGGCACTAATAGTATATCATTTTATTATTTACAACCATCCCCTCCCTTCTTTGTAGTTTTTAACACGTCTTAATTTACAATATGTACATCATACCAAACACTTTTTGTTATTGTGCATCTTGTTGTCATGGCACTTGTTATATCATCACGAATCATTGGTAATGTATTATACAAACTACTTTGGGGTCTCTAGTTGTCCCAGCCATTGTTTATTTCGCTAACAAAAATCACGAAATAATAGCAAACACAGCACTAGATGAAAAACAACAATAGTTAGCTGAACCGAGAAAAACTATGCACACTAGAACAAAGGACGAAACCGGCCCAACACGCTCACGCTATCAGAAAGAACCTCTTTGCAGTGCTGCTTAAACAGTGCCGAGAGCAAAACAACAATGCCCAGCGGGACCAATAGGTCCCGCGCGCACCCGTAAATGGTGCCGAGACGCTCGGGCGGGGACCGAACGGTCCCGCTTAGCACTGAATGTGTTAAATGTGACACTTTGAACATGCAAGACGTACGAAAGTTTCATCAGGCCTTCTATGCTTCTTGTGATAAAATAACACAGGATGCATTCGTGTTGAAATACATTAGCAATGAAACGCCAACCAGGCCTGGGCCTAGTCATCGTAAAGGTAACAATAATCTGGTCCTGCCGAACATTTTGTCAAACGGGTATGTACAAATAGATATTTTGTCCCTAGATTTAGAGTGGAAAGTGGACACCATGACGTGCAGGTTTGCCAAAAACAGTTTTTAGACATACTAGGAATATCGAAACATCGAGTGCAGCTTATTAACAGGCGCAATCTGTTAACTTCTGAAAGCCCTAGGGAAAGGCGAGGTGGGGATCGATTTACAACTAAGTATTCTGACAGACATGGCTCGGTTAAAACATTCATTGAGTCCTTAGAACCCCTTGAATCTTATTACTGCAGGGAAAAAGGTTGTAATAGAAATTACCTATCAAGTGACCTGACCGTGAAGAAGTTATGGTTAGCCTACAATGCTAGTGCACCTGATGATCGTAAGGTTAAATATGAATATTTCAGGAAAATGTTTAACGGAGAGAGTACAATATAAGTTTTAAGACTCCTGCTACAGACGTCTGTTCCACTTGTTTGCAGTTGAAGGATCAGATAAAAAGTGCACAAGGTAACGATAAAATTAACTTGATGACTGAGCTTAGGGTGCATAAGCTAAGAGCAAGTAATTTTTATGAAAACCTTAGAACCACTAAGGATGGAGTGAAAAAACTTTCCTTCGACTGTCAGAAGAAACTACCCTTGCAAAACTGCCAGATGAGAGTAACTATTACTCGAAACAACTGTATCAGTATAACTTCACGATTTGCGAAGGTTCCTCAACAGATTCTCAAAACAAGCAAAACACTTTTGTGTATACTTGGAATGAATCCGAAGATAATCGTGGCTCAAATCAAATTGCGTCTGCTTTGTATCATCGGTTGACTAATACAAACTTAGAAAATATTAAAGAAATAGAACTCTATGCAGATGGTGCAGCTGGCCAAAATAAAAACTCTATCTTAATTGGAATGTTATGCAAAACCCTTGTTCAAGATCTTCCACGCAACATAAAGAAAATAACCGTATTTGTTCCGGTTACGGGCCATTCATTTTTACCTGCAGATAGGATTTTTCGGCCGCCTGGAAAAGAAATTTTGAAAACTGGAATGCATTATTAGCCCTTTCGACTACATCAATGCTTTCCATGAAGTAGCAACAGTTTTCCAGTTAGGAAAAAGATTTTTTATGCTAAAACTGGAAAGCCAGCTGCACTGAAGTCTTTAAGCAAACAACGTCCTGGCATTTTCCTTTCTCTAAAACGAAAAGATTTATAATTTCACGTAGTAAAACAAACAATGCTTTGGTTCGTGGGGAAATGTTTTTATAGAAGTGACCTTATGAAGCCTCGGTCTATTAATAAACCAGGGCTTAATATCTCCAGCATTGAACCAATGGTTCTGCCTGTAGGAATCCCAGTGAAAAAAGATAAACTGACGAGTATTTCGAAATTGCTAACAAAAAACACTATGGTAAGGAGTGGTCGAAAAATGAAGAGCTAAAGTATTTCAGCAGGTTTTTTCATCAAATGAAATTACTCATGTATTAGAAAATGATGAGCCAATGGATGAAATGAATGCAAGAGTTTGATGTGTACAGCCAAGAATTTTAACACATGAACTTTGATGGACTTAATTTTTTTTGTATGAAAAATATTGTAAAAGTTTTGTATAACCTAGGTCTATTGTGTTTTATGGTCTGAATGTCTGAATTTATCTTCAATAGTTCTAATTGCCCAAGAATTTTTGTTTTAGATAAAATAATGAGATTTATAGGCATTCGTCTTGATTGTTGTAAGAAAAATGACCATTTCATTTTTATTTTTAGCTTTTTAAAATTCATTTTAAAAATGTCATTTCAATTTGACAAGTTTGTATAGACCGTGTTAACTTGTATTGTATAATAAAGTCATAAAAAATAATAAAATTGGCCTTTGTTCAGAAATTTCCTGTCCTATTAATGTACGCATTTATTTTTCAATTCCAAAAGTGGCTAGTTGCTCTTACTTTGCCAAAACTAGCTAGTTGCGAAGCGGCCATTTCCAAAAACTAGCTAATTAAAAAAAACTGTTACAAAACTGGCTTGTTGCAAATTGAAATTGACAATATCTTGATTATATAACAATTTATTGACTAATAACTTGCATTTTTTGAAATCTTTGGACACTTATCATCATTTTAAAGTATTCACATAATATAATATTGTACAGAGTATTAAAATATCCGTTTTTCTCATTTTGCCAAAAATTACATTTGACACAACTAGCCGGTTTTGGAATTGGACGACTCCCAAAATTTTTCCGGGCTATGATAAGAACTAGTCGAGATAAAAGTTTTGCTCAAGTGCGAATTGCCGCCCTCTTGAAAACTTGTATTGTTTAAGACTGATAAAGAAACTACTCTAAGTTATATACAAATGTTGCTTCTGTACCGAGTTTAGTCTGAATCTATTCAGAAGTACGGTACTGAATCTATTCGGCTATCGTGAATCATTTTTCATTGTTTTATACTACTTTATTAGTAGACCTACTATTTTATCATGTTACGAGCTATTTAAACACACGTAATAACAAAAATTACTGTAGAGTATCTGAAAAATATAAAAAACTCTTTCAGTTTTGCGCAACAGTGGTACATGAAGAGTATTTGTACATAGCATAGAAAGTTTTGCACGTAATCTATTCGTTAAGACAAATCAAACTTTTAAAGATGGTAGTCATACTTATTTGGTACATTATATCTGGTTTTCTTATCTCAAGTATTTGACATATTCCATAAAAGATAAATCTAAATTATTGTATAAAAGTTTTAGTATTGGAAGTACTGGATATAATTTATTGTTACTAATTTTTTCGATAAACTTTTAAGGTTTCCAGATAGTAGTTGTTTTAATTTATATAATTAAATTAAGTAAAACTTTAAAATTGAATAAGTACAAATCTGTAACTAAAGTCTAGGTGTTTACAAAGGCATTTATGTGGTTGTTGTTCTTCTAAGCTTTTATGACTATGAACTTTTTAAATGTTTAAAAATATTCCAATAATATTAAAATGCCAACATTTTATGTTAATTTCCATATTGTGTTGCAATTATCAAACATCCTAACTAATAATGAGTCTTCAGTTTGATATTTCCATAAAATTATCTCCTGTAAAATGAATTATACCATTCATCCGATTGAGCCGCAAAGTATAGTTGTAAGTTAGATAAAAAATTGTATATATATATAAATTTGGTATTTTCTTATTACTATCTTAATGAAGTTTAATCACTTTTCACTATTGCATAGCAATTTAATTTTAATAATACATAGCATTACATGAGTCTGTACTCTTTTCATGAAATTTGATGTTTATAAATGTAGTGCTACTGTTCAGTTTTGTATAAGGTCTATTAGATCGATGATAGTTACGAATATTTAGTCTTGTTTTACGCCATTATTAACGTTTTCGTTAGTGAACCGTCTACTGATGTAGCAAAGCGAATTTACTTTGCTTTAGTGTATTTGGAGGGTGAGGAAACCACAATTATCTTGTCAGGGTAGCGCTGGTCACGTGAGCTGACTGGTAACAAGATTTGGCAGGAGTTCTTCAAGATCTCATTTAGTTCTGTTCCGTCGGCAAAACATGTTTTATTACCACCTTTACTCGTTTTACATCACACATTTTCTTCTTAGCTCCTGTTGTTGTGTTGAACATAAAAATATTTACTAAGATCAAAATTGAGAAGTTTTAATAATATTTTAATGTCAGGTAAATCCTTTTTATTTTGTCAACGGTCCATTAAATTTAAAGTATAAATAAAACTAAGACCTAAGGTGGTCATACAATGTTATCCCTAAAAATATTATAATTATTACAACAAATTTTAAAGTATACAACGTAAATTGTCAACTCATCAATTAGGAGTTTCGATTTAAATGTTTCCTATTTTTTATTTTATTTTCACTACACATATACTGCAATAGTCTTTTTCCTCTTTGTCACATAAAACTTAACCGTAATATGGGTTAGTCACTTATAAGGGAATTAAGCAATTTAGTTGACAAACAAACATTATGCTTCTGAAAATTTCCATTCGCTTAAGTGTAATTTTCTATTTATCTACCATACATTAAAAAATAAAATAATGAGCTAAAATTCGTAATACTATTTAACTTATCTGTAAATCCTCTTGAATATTTCTTTGCATAAGTACAAGTACAATAAGCCATGTTAATATTCAGAGGTATTGTCGCTCATAGTGTGTCAACTTCAACGTATTTTATTTAGTATTAAAAGTTCATAACTTTTAAAAGGCAAACAATAGTGCTTTTACTTAAATATTTTCTGGTTTATTTGTTTTCTATCTCATAGTTAGGTACCATTTAACCAAAAATGTCTAGATCATTACTATTGAGTAACATGGGGAACAGTGCATATGCATTTACAACCAAAATATTATTACTGTATACAGGCAAATAATTGGGCTATGTTTATATTGTGATGTATGTACGTAAATATTATTTCATAAACATACATTGTTTTAAATTTTGCACATTTTTATGATTATAATTTATATAAAAGTAGTATGTAAGAGAAAAATTAAAAAAATTATGTTTAATTGTTTTTATTTCATAAAGGGAATTATATTTTCATATTAGGAATAAAACTGGTTTTGTTTATTACAGAAAAAAATGTTATGACTTGATAACTTTACTGGTTTTTGACCTTCATGGAGGAATATTGTTTATACTTCCATATCATACTTAAAAATCGTACATTGAAACGTTGTGATACACCATCTGAATGGAATGGATCACTCACTAATGCATCGTTCCACTTCATGTACGTTAATCCTATCCTACTTGAATATTCCAGCAAACAATGTCACAACCACCAGGGATCTGTGTTCGCTTTCTCAAACGTTTCGGGTATTTTCAAAATCATCGGTACACCTAATCTACGGGATATTATATAAACGTGTATATACCAATTCATAATGTTGTTATATAATTAAAACTTTGATTTGTTGGACATAATCTTTACCTGTGCTGGCATTCTTTGGGATCTTTGATCGACATTAACAGTAGTTTCTCATTGTACAGCGGTATATTTTTTTTATTTGCATCAATCGTTATACTTTTGATTATTAACCAATAGTACGGTGGTATATAAAACTCACATAGCAGTTTCCTATAAATAATTTATTACACGATGTAAAATTATATATTATTATATTATAATATTCCATTCACATATAACATGCAACAATTTTAAAACCAGTTTGGATTCATTGAAAATTACAAGAAAGCATAGAGGAAAGATTTTTGTGAATTTTTTCTTGCACTTTATTTAGATTTAAAATTAAGCATAGCCATTTCAAAAAATTTTAATACAACGTACAAGTACTTTTAAAGTGATTAAAAGAACATTTATTCACATAAAATACAGACCAAATTTCTTTAGCTTACACAGTCACAGAATGCAACGAGTATATCAGTAATTTGTATGTACACGGATCAATGTCAGGTTTTATTGTGTTTCGTATATATATATATATATATATATATATATATTGTTCAATTATGTACTTCTAAATATAATAGCAGTCTCTACGCATAGTCTCAGACATATGAATACATCTGCGTAATGTAGAATATTTTGAATATTTCAAATTATTTACTTTTATTTTCATTTTTGAAAACTTTTGGAAGCCGGAATGTATTGTAAATAACTAATAAAGTATTCTTGGTCTTTTTGCTGAAACATATTGAATAATGGTTTAGGCATGTTAAATCAACATTTTTTTATGAATTTATCAGTTTAGGAGGTTTGCGTAAAGCAGATTCTAGACTACCCCACAAATAGATCCATGAGGTACTCTAAACCTATTTACCATAAGATATTCGAAAATGGCATAAGAATTCAATTGCGTGACTGACTTGGAGTTCCTATACGTATGTCAATTTATGTGTGAATTTAATTTTCACTGTTACATTTAAATTTGGCACATAATATAACTTTTTTATACAAAAAATGTCGATTTAAAGTCGTTTTTGCACTCGAAACATAAAAATGTACAGTAAATAAAACCAAAATAAAAAAATTACACAGGACGTTATATCTATGAATCGGGTTGATATGGTACACTAAGCAAATTTATGATGAATTCTGTATCATTTGTTTTTATGTTGTTACGTATTGTAACACTGAAGAATAATTAAATTTTATTTCATTTACATTAACAAATTGTGATATAAAGGCTTATTACATTTACAAATATAGTGATATAGCTATTTCTTGAAAGTATTTTTTTAATAGCCACACGAGTGGCACTTTCATTTCTTAGTTCTTAATTCATCACTATTTCATATAAAATTGTAATATATAAATTTATATTACAATTTAAGAACACCGTATTTTCCATCAATGTATAAGACTTTTTACAAGAATGACACCATTAGAAATGTCTAAAGTGTTCTGTTTACTCAGTAACGAACTGAATTGGGTAAAATAGTAACAGCAAAATTGGTCACCAAGCAAGATAACTTAATTGTCTGTGTCATCAAGCCCCTTATTACAAAACTGGTCACGCACACAGCCTCCTCCGTTGATGGGTTTCCTGCTGCAGCACTTGACTTAATTGAATAACAACAACCGTGTCGACTTAAAATTTCAATATAAGATTGTTTTAGATGAATAATTTGTAATTAAAAAAATACAAATTTTATTATACTATAAATAATTATTCTCTGATAGTTACAATCCAATACAATACAAATAATACAAGCTCAATAAAATGTATGTATTGAGCTTGTACTAATAATACATTTAACTTCATTGATGCATTTGTTTCAAATGAGTGATATTATTTTATTATTATTCAATGACTAGTTACGATCAGTCTGTTAAAGTATATACAGTATATATAAGTATAAAGTATATATATATATATATTTCAATAAACATTGAATCGCAAAAAGTACTTGCTCCGCCGGGATTTACTGAAACCTAATGAACCGAAGTTTTTTGTTAACAAATTCGATTCTGAGGATATCAAAATCATTTTAATGTTTTAAACATGTAAGTAAAGAAATAATCAATACAGTAAAATGTACCATATTAAAAATATACAGGCACATTCCAGGCTTAACACGTGGTATCACACAAACATTTAAGTATTGTGAATTATTGATTATCAAATTAATTTTTTATTTCAATGTTTCAAAAAAAATTTATGATCATACTTTGACAGGTTCTTTCAATTAATAACATGTGATTTCTGCAACACATTTTTAAATGAAGATATGTTGAAACTTTTGAAGCCAGTGGAGTGGAGCTCTAAAGTTAAAGCGAAAACTCCGGTACTTTGGGATTATACCGACCACACCAGTATGAAGAACACAAAAATATAAATTTATAGAAATAAACATGATAGAACGAAAAAACAACTCTTTAATTACAAAATTACAAACTTACAAGCATTTCCAGGTATTGTGATCGGTATTGTTGTCGCTGTTATCTTATCTTTCTCGAGAATCCCGATTACGGCAGGCCGCGCGGCATCACATGATTTGCACTGTACATAATTGCCTTTCCATTACAATTCAATTTATATTTCTGATCAGCCCCTCTAGAATTTGATATTTTACTGATAGGTACTATCTCGAGGGATGTTTTTCTTTTGTCGACATCAGCGCGGGGCAGCACCGTGGGTGCTGTCGAAGCCCGCGCTGATGGCCGGAGGCACTCGCATGTTGGGTGGCGGAATGTGATCAAGAATAAAAAACAAGTTTTGAGTGTTTTTTTCAATAAAGAGTTTAGTTTTAGTTTGGTAATGTTTGTTGTTGTTGAATTTTTGTGTTTGGAGAAATGTAGAGGTAAAACACGGAAGTACAATCAAATGCGACGCACCAGCTGAACGGGCGGCGAGACTGCAATGACGTTATCTACTAGACCGCTCGACTTTGACCTCTGTCTGAGGATGGGGGGAGGGGTTTTGCGATTAAAGACAATTCCTGTTTTATATTGACGAAATATTGTTCTACGCTAATCTTGTAATCAGTAAAAGCAAAATGTCGAATAAAGATTCATGTCTGGGTGTGGTCGGTATAATCCCAAAGTACCAAAACTCCTTCTAAAGACAAAAATATACGAATTTGAATATTATTCATAGATTTATATTAGTTGCTTGTTTGTGGTTTGAGTGTTTGAAGATAAATTAAATTGATAGTGACTCTTATTTTGGGCTTTTTTGCGTTCATGGTTGCTTTTTAGGTTTTGTAAAAGTTTTAGATTTGTAGTTTAAGTAACGATGTAACTTTGTCTATGATATCTGCATTGCAAACATTAAATAGCACTGCATAATTATTACTTACTTACATTTAGGTGCAATTAAAAAAAGGTATTTTTAAGTACGAAAAATTCTTCCTTGGCCACCTTTATCGAAAAAGATAAAACAACCGAATTCAATGTTTGCATCTTTTATGGATTTTTTTGGGTGTGATAAATCGGTTGTTACCTAGTGATTTACATATCCAGGAAAACTCCCTTTGCCTAGGTAGATCATAGGTATATTAAAACAAATATAAAAGAAGTAGATTTCTAATAAATTGTGTCATTTCCAGAAAGAAAATTGGGATTAATACCAAAATGTATGAATATTCCATTTTGAAATATTACTAAATCCCAGATTTAACGTTGCAAATATGCTATATTCAAACTTAGCAAAAATCCATAAACTGCAATTTTACGGGAAAGTTAATTCTTAGAATGTTTAATATATAAAGCGACTTACTTGTGTTGAACACTGTGCTGTTTATGCTTTATTTTCTCCTTTTAAATATTATAAGAAAACGAGAAAAAAAGTATTTATAAGCCCCATGGATGTTTGTAAATATTAATAATATTAAACATTATGATAATAATAATAATACATTCTTTATAGCATTTGTTTCAATTTTACAATTGTTGTTGCAAGCGTCATACTCTTCTTAGCCATGCATAAACACTTAAAGCTCACTCAAAAATACATACATCTCAACAAGCATGCAAAAAATCCCACTCTCATCACCAGAATATCTGGTAAGGGGGTTACTAATTATCCCAGCGGTATTGAAAAAACTCCTCAATCGTGGAAAAGGCACTAAACACCAAAAGATGCTTTTAAACGAGTCTTGAAAAAATTCAGGTTTTGATTTTTGATGCATTCAGGAAGGCAATTAATTGATTACTTTGACACCAACTTGAGATGGCAGCCGTTCAAAGGCTGTACTTCTGTGTGGTTGAATTCTGTAGTTGTCCCTACCTCTAGTATCATATGAGTGAACATCCCTGCCTTGAGTCAAAGTGCACTTTGGACCTGCAGTACAGAGCGACCTCCAAAATATAGAGGGGGTAAAGTCAATAATCTAAGTTTCCAAAATGCTTCTCTACACGACTCTCTTGTTTTCAATTTTAAGATGGTTCTGAGAGCTCTTTTCTGAAGTCTAAATACCCTTTCCAGCTTTTATTTAGAGCAGCTACCCAAAGTATGATTCCGTACTCCAAGTGAGTGTGGAACAGGCCAAAATAGGCTGTTCTTAAGAGTTCAAGGGAGCAGAATTGTGCTAGGTTACGCAAAGCATAAATTCCTGAGTTAAACTCTAGAGCAAAACGTGTCAATGTGACCGTTCCAAGTCAACGCCTTGTCAAGATGTATTCCAAGGAACTTTTGTGGAAGATGTTTCTTCAATGAGTTCATCATCCACTATCACAGTGATTTTGTTTTGTTCATTGCGCTGCTGAAAACAAATTTGACTTTGAATTGTTTGCTTGCAAGTTCATTTCATTGAAATGTTGAATGCAAAGATTTAGATCAAGAAATGATTTGAGTTCTAATTCAGCAGTTTGAGTTCTGATTTTGCCCTTTACACAAATATTCGTTTCGTGAGCGTACTGAATCACTTTTATCATGCTGGATAGATGACTTCAGTCCGTTGACATAGAGATTAAAAAAGAATGGGCAAAGAATTGATCCCTGGGGAACACCTTGGGTTACTTGTGTTTTGTCTGGACAGGTCATTATCGATCTGTACACACTGGACCCTGTCACTGAGATAAGACAAGATCCATTTGTGCGGTAAACCTCGAATGCCGCATTCCTCTAACTGGTGCAGCAGTGTCGCATGATGCACGCAGTCAAAGGCTTTGGAGAGGTTAAGAAATATGCTGAGCACATGTTCTCTTCTCTCCAACCCATTGACAAGGATTTTCAACAAGGTTTTGTGACTGCATCGACTGTTGATCTGTTTTTTCTGAATCCATATTGTTCTGGATCCAGAATTTCAAAATCTTGAAAGGAAGGTTTCCAGTCGTGACCAAAAATATTTTTTCAAAGGACTTTACTGATGGCAGGCAAAACAGAAATTGGACGATAATTGCTAGTCACGCAACAATCGTCCTTTTTCAACATCGGAGTGATTTTCGCAATTGTTAATTTGTCTGGAAAGGTGCCTGTTTCAAAATGAAAAAATTGATCAGTTTGGTCAATGGTGCCAACAATTGCTTGGAGGATTGTTTAAATAACCATGACGATACCCCATGGATGTCACAGGACTTTTTCGCCTTGAGACTCAGCAAAGACGCGAGCCATCTCCCCCCCCACTCGCAGGGGCCAAAGCCATAGACGTCATCGGCCGCCGGGAAAACTCGTATTACGCGGGGGAGAGGTCCCTCGGTGCCTCTGCCCATCACAGTCATCGAAATCGTAATAACGACCGAATAATCCAGCAACCACCGAGGGATCCTCTACTTTTGTACCGTTGTCGATAATTATTTTGTTGGGTTTTTTAGAAAGGTTTGATGCATTATTAATAATTGACCAGTCCGTTTTAGTAAAGTTGTCACATGTTTTGAAGGTTTTTTCAATGGCATAGGCCTTTGCGGCTTTAATTACTCTTCTATACACTTTTCTGAAATTCCGGAAAAAAACTTTAAAATTTTCATTTTCAGTGCATATGTAGATAGAGTGATAGAACTTGATTTTGTCTCTGGATATCTAAATACCTTGAGTAATCCATGAAGTTTTTTGAAATTTTGAAACCTTTTTGATTTTTTGAGAGGGCATGAATTGTTCAGATAAAATAAGAAAACGTTCGTTAAACGCATTGATCATCCCATTTGCATCACGGAAATGATCCAGAAATATCCAGGATTCACCCTCGAGAAAACTCCTGAGCTGTTCAATGTTCTGCTGTCGAGTTACTCTTAGAATGTTTAGAGCCTGCCCCTCGACATCCGGGGAACACCCAATGACCTCGACCACCTGAGCGCGGTGGTCCGAGATGGCGGCATCAAGCAACGGAAACTCTTGTGAAATGTTAGTGACAACGTTGTCGATGGCTGTAATCGTCGTGCCAGTTACACGAGCTGGGGAGTTCACTGACCAGATCAAGCCAAATAAAGTCAATAAATCGTGGAACCGCTGGGTAAGGGGTGGGTATGATCTAGCACGTTTATGTTAAAGTCCCCCAAAAATAAAGAATTTTGTTTGAGATATGTTGAATAAATTTAAAAGAATTTCAAATTTTTCAAAAAAAAGGCATCAACACAACCATTGGGTGACCGGTACAACCCAAAGACCAAGATTTTCCGGAAAACTGATTTGTTTTATTTTTATTCCTTCAACCTCAAAGTTCAGTTCACAGCTTTAACCGACTTTGATCGGTTAAAAGTAATTGAAACGTCTAGTAAAGATTGCTACACCACCCAACCTTAGGACGTGTTTCTGAAAAAAAGAACCGGCCAATTCAAAGTTGTTGATCTTGAAAAAGTTTATGTTTTCTTTAATGAAGCCATACTCCGAGATTATAAATATATCTGGCGCAAGTTCTTCACAAAAGAGTGTCAGCTCATCAACTTTGTTGGTAGCAATTTGAGCATTAAGATGAAATCAGTTTAAAAGTTTAATTTTTGAATTTTGAAAATTTGGAAGTTGTTGATTTGGAATTTTGACTGATTGAATTTAAACCGTATTCTGGTGCCTCTATCCTACTTTCACCTCTGTCAGTAAACAATAGTTTTTTTTATTTATGCCATTGGTAGTAAGCTCATGAGCAGGCGATCTCGGAGTAGGCACCGACAGGGTGGGACCCCAGTGCAGAGAGAGGAGGCTGCATAGGCAATGTACTGTCCAGGGCAGCAGCAGGAAGTCACGGTGGAGAGGAATGAGACGCACAGGCAGGGGCGGCGGCAGCAGGCGAGGCCGGGAGACGCGCAGCAGATGACCGAGCACAGCGATGGAAACTCTCCAACACCAAATCAGCCAACAGCCGCTTGCCAGGCAGCCGCAAGTGAATTCCGTGGCGAGTGAACCACCGTCTTACAATCAAATTTAAGTTTAGCAGCTCCAACCCCTCATGTCGAATAGACAGCTCCTTGATGTAAAAGTTGACCAAGTCAATTCGCTGGTTCACGGGGTGGTCTTCAGGGAGATCATGCCGGTGTGGAACCGTGGAAATGATAACGGCCGACGAGCTGAGACGAGCAGTTAATTGTCGCTCGAGATGTTCGAGGATGTTGTCGGACTCGTCAGCAGCGACATCGTTTGTTCCAGCAAACAGAATGCAGCAGCTCCCAGGCGGAGGCAGATCACCAGAAGTCACCGTCAGAAGCCCGGCCCCCGGCCTGCAGGTGCCACTCACCCTCGTCGCCGGGTTCACACGTTGTTGACCTAACCCGGCCAGATGACGAACGTGGCTGTCTCCCTCGATGTAAACCAATGGAAATGGAAACTGTTTCCTCCTAGCGTCCTCGACATCTTGGGGATGGTTGGTGGGTGAGTGGTGTCTGCGAGATGTAGCTGAGGGAAAAGGCGGGTCGATTCTAGGGGTATTTTTGGCGTTTGTATTCTTTTTTTTCGTGAATTGTGTTTTACGGGGTTTCAATGCAGATGATTTGTTCGCAGGGTTTGGATTTCTCTTCTTCTTCTTCTTCTTCGTCTTCCTCTTGGGTTTACTTTTAACCAACACCCATCCCTCGTCCTTTGTGTCGTTATTATGGGTATGATTTTCCTCCACAGCTTCCGCCCTGAAAACACCTTAGCTCAGCCTCCAGGACCTCAACGGTAGTCTTAAGACTAGTAACTAAGTCCCTGGTTTCACTGCAGCGCGGCTCCTGACAAACTACAGACGAGGACATTTCGCACTGTACGGCGCAATCAGTTGTACGGCCACCAGGAGTCTCAGTCAGTGACGAGTTCGCCACAAAGAGTTGATCTGTAAACTGGAGGAGACGTGCGTCAGACTGGATGAAGTGGTCAAGAATTTGATCCCTCTCGGCTGTAAGTTGGTCTATACGCCTCTTTAACTCCACGTTTTCAGCCTCCAGTCCACACGAACAGTGAAGAGGGCCGGTACGTGGTGTGTGGTGTTGGGAGACGATTCCCCAAAAGGCGATCTAACAAACAGGGTAGGTGACGGGCGGCATGACGCCACAGTTGATGTGAGCGTCCCTGTGGGAGTCCCAGAACGTGATGGCGAACGCGTCGCGGAAGTGCGGGTCGCAACGATCTCAGCCGCGGGTTGCGGGCGAACGCGTCGCTGAAGCGCGAGTCACAGCAGTCCCGGTGGCGGATGGAGTAGCCTGGGACGAGGAGCTCATCTCGAATGTTCGAAGTTTTATTGACCAATGTCATTAAAGGAGAGCCAGAGATAAGTATGTATGATACAAAATGTAAGAATATATTTCTAATACATTATTAATTGCTAAATAAGCAATGACGTATGAGTAAAAATAAAAAAAAATCAATATGTATACTATAAATTCAAAAAAAAATTTTTTTTATTATAGTATTATATTATGAAGATATTTTAATTTTACCGCACATATTTTACAGTGTCCAATAGTGACGACAGTTTCTTATTGTCGAATTCAAAACATTCTACTCGTATTGCTAATCAATAACTTTACGTATACCCTGAACATAACTGTAATATCTACCTTTAAGTTCATAGTTAACACTTAACACTTAATGTACCGATGATGGCCATTTAGCTTGCAATCAGACGCTGATCCTAATTTGATGCAGACTAGAATCGATGTGAACAAAGCATTTATTAGTTGTTAACTAATATAGGTGAAGCAATCATATCATGTACATTATAATAGTATATAACAACTTCTTGGTTATTTATGAATTTTATCCATCTAAATACAACAGAATCTCAAGAGTTCCGATTTGACAAAATCGTGAAGCTTTTAGTGCTATATATTTATATATTTGTTTCAATAAGATGTCCCCTAACATATTCTTCTACTTTCTAGGAGTTTGTGAGGGAATTCCAAAGAATATGATGCCAAATATTAATAAGGTTTCTATAGGGAACCAAAATAATATTGATCACACCACCTGCGAAAGCTAATCCACGATATAGGAATCATGCACCCATACAAAACTATCCATTTAGTGGCATGGTTTAAATAGTTTTCATGAACCTAACTACAAAATTAAGCATAATGTTAAAATAAAATATGTACTGAAATACAAATTTCTGCTGTCGTGAAACGTTTTATTTGTTAAAGAAATTACGAAATTCATATCTTGCATTCGTACTAGTTTCGTTCAATGTTTGTATCGGTAGTTATCGTATTCTTATATGGCAGTTTTTGTTCTGAGGTTAGTAAACAGAAAATGCAAAGTCTCCTAGGGAATCCGTTCTGGAATTTACAATAGACAGATATCATAATGTAATAAGATATTTACACATTATGCAAATTACAATATACCATTAATTAAGCATGATGGAGAAACAGTTAAAGAAATACAATTCAAACAACTTTACAGCTTAAATTATAAATAATATTATATATCTGTTATATGTATTTGTAACTTAAAAAGGCATAAGATTTACACGTTTGTCACACGTCGAAGTTATATGGACTGACGGATTGGTGAAGTGGTTTATGGACCTCGAGATTTTGCGGATAATGGAAAGAATCCACAATGCTCACTCGTCTAAATATCCTTTAAAATCTTTATACTGTTTTTACAAGTTTTATGATCATTACTAGTAGACTGTTGTATCAATTTTTAGACGTTTTGAAGGTAATGAGAAGTAGCAAAAGTCCTCCGGGATCTACAATTTTCAATACTTTCAAAAGCAAATTATGGTTACTCAGTCTGCTTATATTGAGATATGGTGGACTAAGGGATCATTTCAGTCCTCTTTCTTACTCTTGAGATGTTTCAGAGGAATAGGAAGTTACAGTATTCTCTCAGGGGCTCCTATTTTTAATGTTATTAACCTCTGAGCACTGCACATTAGTTTTACACGATTTCCACGCTCTGACGCGAGGTGGGAGTTGAACAGAAGAGAAGGTTATTGGTATGTGTGTTAACTCTGAAGTAAATTGAGAAGTTATAGGAACTGACTACCATTCTCACGACATATCCTAGTTTTCAATAGTCTAAAAAATGTATAGATAGAGTGGCCACCCTTGAGCTAGTTCTAAACTATAGCTTTTGTTGTGCTCAATTTTACCAAACGCTCGTAGTTTATACGATTAAAAACTCTGATCAATGTTATTATTATTAGATATTTAACGCGATTCAAAGCAAGTGGACTGCGGCATTATCGAAGCATTTTGTCCTTTTCTGAAGAATTTACTGTAAAAGATGGGAGTGGAGCCTAGCTATAATTATTTCGTGAGCTCATAGGCTCATATTCTTAAACTAAAATTATTGCATATTGATAGCATATGTTTACCGCACATACATTCGCAGTGGATTGCATCAGTGAGGTTTATTTAGATATATTAGGTGTCAAAAATTCTCTCGACAGCTCTTACTCTAAATTTTTTATAACAATGCATATGTTTCTTATACGTGTAGTGCTTGTTGAGCCGAGGTGGATTGTGAGATCAGAAAACTGCTCTCTCTTACAGTGCAGTTATCGCTACAGTCTCGAGAGGATTCGAAGAAAATAGGAGGTGGCCACTCTTCTCGCGTATGTTATAGTTTTCACTACTTTCCTGCTATGACTACTGTGTATTATTTTATCTAACTGTATAATATAATTAAGTTTTTTAAAACTTTAGGAATTTTACATAGACTCTCTCGATATATTTCAACCAAATATGCATTCAATCATCGTACTGGTTCTCTTTGATTTCTGAATTTATATAACAAAATCATTCCTAAATAATTCCTTCAGTTATATAAATCCAATTAACTACGGTAGCCATGGATGTATTATCAGGAAGGATGCTTAATTTTTGTTTGGAATTAAATTTATATTTTAAATATCTGCTCCGAGAGGACTACTTATGTTGTAGACACGTTTAATAACCCCAGAATTCTTCATTCAGTTGTATTATTTAAAGGCAGACTTTAAATGGTTGTATTCGTACAACGTACAATATACATTGATAATACGATAGGTTTATATTATTTATTTATTCAACAGTACATATAAAAATGTTGTTTAATAAATACACTTTCATTATAGAACTTGATCTTTCAGCAAATCAGTGCTTAAATTCTGCTCATATGAAGGCACGTGCCAATAAGGATTTACGTGTTTCCTGAAATGGATTTACACCACATGACATGCAGCATATTGCTTGATTCTCAGAAAATTTTTTGAGGATTAGATTATAAAGGATTTATAGTTATTTATTCTATAGTTAAGGCTATTTAATCATTGCTTTTTACGTTATGGTATCAGTCATAACTTGCACACTTGCTTCCAATAATTAAAACGCTTAGTACAATTAAATGCATAGCTAACGTTTTGGCTTTAACTTTGCTCCGTACGGATGCTTTACAGTGAGGAACATCCTATTTAGTGAGTTCACTTGGAATATATTTACTTTTGTCCTCTGAAGATGGCAAGTGTCAATATATATATATATATATATATATATATATATATATATATATATATATATATATCAAAAATTAAAATTAGGGCTCGTGGTAACTGTGGTACCTGAGAAAAGAACCCTTGTTACGGAATTCGAGTCAACCATTGGCTAAACCTACAACTACTAGTTCCAAAGGAATAAAATTGTGATATATCGTTTAGCCTAAAATGGAAGTATTCTTAAAAGCTCAGATCAATTTCCTCTACGACATTCGTGCAATCACTTTCATTTCATTCCTGTCAAATATTAATTGGGATAGCGCGTCTCTCCCTCTTACTCGTGCAATTAAATAGATACTATATTTTGAAAAAACAAAGCACAGTTCAAAATCTTTTAAATGAAAAAGTATTGATTTGTAAATTAACTTAAAATATGGTAAATATTCAGTCCATTTAATAAGAAACATTAAAATCTTTACTAAATGCCACAAATTGCAATTCTCCAAGCACACCTTCTTTCCCAATTTTTAACCATCTACATATAACATATTCAACATTTTAATAGTCTTCCTGGAGTAATTTCTCGTGATTATTTTGACAATGAAAACGTGCTTCCTTGTAGATTCCGTATATCGCTCTAAATAATTCTTATATTTACAGACGAACCTGCAGTGAACACCAGCAGATGTTCGTATTGTGCTCGTCAAGTAAACTGATTCAGCAGATTTCCAACAGTCCAGAATTAACTTTCCCGTTTTACTAGATAAATACGCACAACATTATGTTCTCTCAGTTTTTTACGATCTTGGGGAGAGTTCTACTGAAAAACATCTGATGTTGCTACTCGTTACACTAACTTGCTCCGACAGCTGTCTAATATCTTAATCTAGATTGAAATTTCTCATTTTTCTAAGGAAAATACACCAAACATGATGTTTTCTCAGTTCTTTGCGGACTTGGAGAGAGTTGTAGTGAACAACAGCTGTTCAATTTTGTTGGCCAGATTGAACTTTCCTCTTTGGCCTAGTTGACAAATAGCAAACGTGAATGTTTATCAGTTCTTTACGGACTTCAGGATATTTCATTCTACATGTCAAATTCAACGAATCCCCACAGAAAGGCCTTAGAAAACCATATATTCTAAATCTTTAATATGACCTGTAAAAGTAATATTTAAAATACTTCTCTTAAAATATTAGATGTATTCTTAGCCTGTATACATATTGTGATAGAAATGTTCCGCTTTTACTGCCCCTAGTTTTTAGAGGAATTTTTCACATTCGCTTGGTGTGCAGCAATGAAATTTACAGTAATTATTATTAGTAGTATACAGGGCTTCTTTGTGAGACTTTAGTATATCTTCTAAAGACTTTTGTGATGTGTCTGAAGAAGATATCCTTGATATCGAAAGGCCTCACAAAACAATAAAAAAGTATTAAATATTGGTTTTATGTTTTTCATGTAATTTACACAGAAATAATAAATGTTATTGTCCAAGCGTTAAAGAATCAAAAAGATTGTATACAAATTTCCTCGTGGTTTTTTTAATAGAGGTTTATAATAAACACAATTTATATTTTATTCAGGGAAGAAATACCATTGTAATTTTATAACACCACGATTATTATAGTCATACAGGATCCCAATATAACTATAAGATGTAAAATATAGCGTACCTTAATAATAATGTTTTAGATATCTAGTCTTTATAAATAAAAATTCAGTACAATAACGTGTTACTGCTATCTGTATTAAAATTTAGAGAATCTACTCTCCATTTTGTTATCTGTCTCATACATATCGCTGAAGTTATTTCATTACTAACTTTTCGCTCAGATATGACGCTGTTAAAACAGGGGCAATCAGAGCCCGAGTCCTTCAAACTTTCCATTCTCATTTATGTTCTGATAAGTAGGACTTGTTGGAGCCAAAGGAGTTTCTGGAAATTCTAGCCTGGAGACAATTAATTTCCTTACGAACAAGGGCCACATTTTATACGCTCAATTGTCAAATATAATCATAATCATAAATGTTAAGTCGTTTAGTAATCAGTCTTTATGTCTATAATTTATAAAATGTCATTAAGACAATGACGGTAAAATGGCATGTGTTATGTTAATTAGCCATTCATATGTACACCTAGTAAATGGGAAATTAGTTATTGTAAGGTGAACCTGTATTTTGTTTATTTCTCATTAATAAACAAATACATTAGGTTTTCTAAGCTTCAAATCCTGAATTACTCTCAACACTCTTGTAATACATGTATGCTAATTTAGAATATATTTTACAAAAAAGGTTGTATATACATTTTTGCTTTTAATTGTAAATTTACATTTATTGAGCTTCCATAATATATTTCCTCCCCTTTTTTCATTAGTATACTATTGAAAAAAGGTATTTGGCTGGCATTTGCCTGGATTTGGAATTGCCGTGTTGACGTAAATAAAATGTCTCATTCCCACTGTCCAGTTACTCCCCTCTGCACGTTTGAAACCTGGAAAAAAACATTGTTTAAACAACTTATACAAGATCACTTCAAACTATTTTATCTTCATCTACTTTTAAAATAATCCTCTTTTACAATATTTTAAAACTTTGCATTTGTACATTTCCTATCATGAATAAAGTTTGTGTAAATAAATGTATTTAATGGTCTTTACAGTAATATCATCATACTTAGTTTCTATTAACTACTTATATTTACTAATATTTTATATTTTTAGTAGTAATTTAATATATTTCATAATTCCGTATTGAAAAATTAGTCCAAAATACTATATACAGTACTCCTTTAATTATAATTATAACATTACAAGATCAAATTAAACAATGAAATTTAAATTAAAATCCTTGTAATATTTATTTTCTATTTTTACAACTCTTGGTAATAAATCTCTTACAATAATATTACTTATTGTAAGTATACTTTTATTCTACTGTTCATTCTTTACTATTCAAGGCAGGATTGTTTTGAAAAATTATTTCTTTTAGTAAACATTTTATGTGATTGTTTAGGTTGGACTGGGTAAATCATGGCACCCCCCCCCCCATGCTAGCACCCACATAACTGAGAGTGGTACGTACCTCGACCAACATGAATTACTCTGACTTCTAAAGACAGTTCTCAGATCATCCTTTTGCACGCCAATGTTTTATTAAGTGTTATGATGTACTTTATGAAAAAAAAATAAAAACAGTGTTTCCAAACATCAAAAAGTAAGATTAACCGCAAAAATAACAAACTATGGATTACAGTAGACCTAATAGGTGCCATTTGAATGTGAGTTAATTTACGTAAGACATTATAAAACTAAGCTTTTAACTTTACTACGAAGTATACTTTTAAAATTATCAGAATAATCCACAAACATTCTTAAAAATAATTAGCAAAATAACTGGTGCACCATGATCAAAGATTGATGTTCCTAGGTTGGAAGAACAGTGCCCGTGGCTAATGGTTTCAATTATTTCTTTTCGAAACTAGGGCTGAGTTTTTCGAGTAAATTTCCGCGGCCTCTCCACCCGCCCCTTCTGAAATACACATTGTATCAGGCTGATCATGATCAGTTGGAGCTGCTGTATACAGCCAGGTGTGGAATTGCGTAGCTCAGATGCGTTATGACGATTTCCCTTCTAAAACCATAATAAACAATACTATACATTTTTCCTTCTCTAGAACATCTAATTAATCTTAGCCTGAGTTCTGAAATTTTTTCCGAAATAATTAAACTTTCTAATTTTATTCCGTCACACAAAGGTACAGCAAATCATAAATGAGCAGCTACGGACATAATTCTACTCTTCGTGTGAATTGTAAAAAGTTCGATGAATGCCTAAAATGCTATTTTAACAATATTTAGAATCTAATAACTTAATATAAGAATTTCAATTATGAAACATACAAAAAGCACACATCAGGCACCTTTTTCGAAATTAATAAACGTAAATTGGATTTAACATAGGAAAATGTTGTGATTCTCTTAGTTTTTGTGTCATTAGCTACGTTATTCGATTCAATTTAAAGAATTCTATTGTTTAAGATATTACAATCTATAAGTGTACGAGGAATTGCATTGAAATGTTTCGAAAGTGATTGAAATTGTTGAAGGCAATCTGTAACAATAAATAATCGAAATAATACTCAATTAGAAATAAATTACGGTGTCAAATTCAAGGGAGTGCTCTCACAGTTCCGTTTAATCTATTTTATATTATTGAATCATAGCCTAGAGAGGGGCGTTCACAACAATCACTAATCCACTAAGTGTTATTCAGAAATTGATACTCAAGTTAGCGATAATTCTAAACGCTTTTTATTAACTAAGTTGTTTATAGAATGAGATATTTTCAATATCCGTCAATTATATATCCGAAATGTAATGGTCTCACCTATAGGCACAGGGAGGCGGTAAGCGGACGAACCACTCACGGTTACTCTACCTGGCCCGCTGTTTTGTGGGAGGGGTTGGAGGGTTTAGTGCGAGTCCCCGTCATTGAGATGACTGGATTTGACGGACGCATACTGCGTACGTTGTATAGTCGTTTTACAGTGAAAAAGACCTGAGGTTCAAACCGACCGTAAAATTCTAATGGCTGATTACTGCCGTTGCAGATGGTCGGCTCCGATAACGTCGAGTTTTTCCTCCTACTTACAGTTTTTAACTAAATTTACTATAACTACTTTCAGTTGCCTTGTCGTTGTGTAAACATGCACTAATTATAAAGTCATTTTCATAAAAATTATTTGTTTATTTTTTCTTTCCTTAATAAATTTGATTTAACTATGTGCGACGGTTGAATTGCACATATTGATTTAATAAGTATTTAATCAGCGTATGTTATTATTAAAATTATTTATAGTAGCAACTCGCCGTCACGCATAGGACTGGGGTTATGTGAGTGTATAATAGAGTAAAATTACAGTTAGTTATTGTATTAAATTAAAAATAATGAGTAATATGGTTTGATTTTAACCTCAAATATCGGTTTAATTTTAGAGTACTAAATGTAGGTAAGTAATAATTTACTTCCTTTTGTTTTTAACTATAACTACTGATTTTAAGCTCTTTACCGTCCTAACTGAGCGTAATAATTAAAACTTTATTGATTCAAACAACATATATTTTAAAACCAAATGTATTTATTGTTGGTGACTAATAACATTGTGATATGAGAAAAAAGGCTGGGCTGCTTCTTCTATAAGTAATTTAAATGATTGAGTATTGGAATTGGCCGAGAGAGAGAGAGAGAGAGAGAGAGAGAGAGAGAGAGAGAGAGAGAGAGAGAGAGAGAGATATATACATATTTGAATTTTCTACTACAATGCTTAATTATTAGTTAAAAACCGCTACTATTCTAAACATTCTATATTAATGTATTTATTTTTCAAAGAGGGGTAAAGAGCACAGAGTCGATGGTCAACACAACACAGAAGAAGAATTGGATAATTTTAGTCATGTAATCATTTATTAACAATGTGGTCACGTGTGTACCTTACTCAGCTGATATACGTTAAAAAAGGAAATATATATTAATGTCAGATCGTCTCAAAATTAAAACTATATATTATTGCAAAAATAAAGATATACTTTGATATTTATTGTTACACAAATACATCGCAATAGATTAACGAAAAATACATACAAATTTACATGTACAGATGTAACGCTGCAATGTCAATTATTTGTATGTTCGCTTTGTAACATCTCAATAAATCCATACCGGACTTGCTGAGATGTCGTTTAATCTCTACCACCTGACAGCCAATTTCCGAAATGTCACTCCTCTTAGGTTTATCAATTATCTCTCTCCACAAATACTGTAAATAAGAGACTCCCTTGTATAATCATGGAAAGGTATATAATTGATATTTGTTTTAGTTATGAAATGTATTAAATTTTATACACAAACAATTCATAACCTTGAACTTTACATGAGGCATATCAATTGATAAGCTTTGTTTAAGCATTTCAAGTTCATTGTGTCTATTTGATTTTTGTTATTTCCAATGACAGTATGATCCAGATCAAACTGATTAAGATTTTAATTATTAGTTGATACACTGATTTAAATCTTTGACTAACCAGGGCAATAATTGATACAGAATAATTTTTATCCGAAGCAAGGATATACATGATTCAAAAATCTTCACGCGATGCAGTTACTAACTGGAAAGTCCATTTCCAAAATAACATTTATATTTATTCTTTTTACGTAATTATGTTATTTACGAAAATAACAGCCATCTAATGGACTGATATATATATATATATATATATATATATATATATATATATATATATATATATTGTTTCTGTTTTATTCTGTGTATGTTTTAAAAAGTGTACTTGATACATTTTTTCATTACAACGAAATATTGTACATCAAAAATTGTAGTTTTCTTTTTAAACTGCTCTAAGAGACTCTATATCCACGTAAAATATACATAAATTACGTGGTACAAATATGGTAAAAAACCTAATGATTCGCCGTTTTTCTAAATTTTCTTTATTATCTATAACATCGTAAGAGAGAGGTCGCATGCTAGGCTATTGCTAACTATATTCGTAAAATGATTTTCGGGCAGAAGAACAAGCCGACATTATTAATAAAAGCAATATTTCATTCAGCAGGAAGACATTGCATCAGCCTACTAAAAGATAGCCTTCAATGAATCTTACCCAAGTTCCATGGTTGGACATGCTACATCATAAAACTCGATCTTGTCTATATCAAATTTAAAGCAAAATTTAATGTCTACAGATTAAATATCTAGCTTCAATGCTACGTATTTCACAAATTAATGTTGAATTAATAGTGTTTAATAAGATTCACAGAAGGGAGGAAACTGCAACACAAGAGTATGCTGAATTGAAATTTTGTCACAAACTTTCAACATCGATTTTCCTCTCTATTATTTTGACTTTTTATTTTCGGAATAAAACATTACGTGTTAAAATCTCGAATAATTATAGTTAGTTTGTTTGCAAATTTATTTATTTCTCTATTTTCTTGTTTCCACCATGGTTATAATATCAAACACTTAGTCAAATCCCATGGAGTTACATGGGTAATCGTAGAAGTTAGTGTTGCCTATATAGATACAAAGCTTCATTCATTCTCTAAATAATCGTTTGAAATATATTGTGCTGACAGTCATACAGATAAATATACAGACATAAATGCATATTTTCATCATTTTAAGTGATATTGTATTTTTAATAATATAATACAAAATTACGTTGTCTTGTCTTTTTTTTTTTTTAAATTGTTCAAATTTTGGCCCTAACATTATACAAGTATGCAATCTATCGTAATAAAATAGTTAAAATATACAATTTTTTATCGCAAACCTTAATGCAGTGCAATTTAATATAATTTATTTGTGTAAAGCCCCACTACAATATACCTAAATTTGCGGTTAGGTATAGTACAACCAAGCAATTATTTACTTAAAAGTTTTCCATCATTCATATATTTGTAAATCTAGTTTATAGAAATTATCATAGTGTTCTAATAAGATATTGCTGTTAATAAATTATAAAATATTCCACTGTATCAAAATTACATAATTTATTTCAATTGGATTAGCCGTGTGAAATACTATAAATTGTACAGTAAACAGTACAGGAAGTTTTTATAGATAATTAAAATGGTACTTAGATAGTACTAGATAGTATAGATAGTTAAGAACACTTATTTCAAATTAATGAAAAGCTTCCATATGCAAATACGTAATTTAATGTATTATTCCAATTTAAAATAATTAATTATCATACTACTTTGAAATATTGAGATTTCAAGAAGTACAATAATACGTAATTAATACATTATAATTAATTAATAATTCAAGAATGCTGTTGTACCTTAAATTAAAATCCTTTTGCAATCCTGTCAGCTGAGAACGGTACACACGTCACGAGACTGTTAATGAAGTATTTATTGACGCAAATGTAGAGTTAATTCACTGAGATATTCACAAAAAATATTTGCAGGTTTTCTAATTTTATTTACTTTACTTTCAAAAATATGTACTTAAGATTAACACATATACACTTAAGGAGTTCTTCCTTAGGAGATAACGTTCTCTCTTGCCCAACACAAATTGTTAACAACTTAAATGATTCGTCCCGGTACTCTTTTGAGTAGCTTATTTGTCTGGCCAGATCTGAGAAACTATCCTAGCAAGCTTAGTGGATAAGAGTCTTAATTTGAATATTATTAAACATTGAAAAGGGGATCTTATAGCTGATTTTTTATCTTGCGTATCTAAATTATATATAACAACCATTTTGGTAAATCTTCCTAAACAAAACGATTTTTTAATTAATATATGATTTTATTTTTATCTTCTTCTAAACTATTCTGATATGCTGGAAGGATTGGTTATTAAAAACTAATACTGATACACTTGTAATTCTTTATTGAATGTCTGTTATTTACGATGGAAGTTTGGAAAGGATAACATGATTTCGGACATTTACCATCGTTATAGGTTATTAAAGGTATAACACAACGTTTCAAGGATTGGAATCTATCCTCGTCAGGTGGGGTTGAAATTAACACATACAAAAATAACGAACAGAAAGAAGTAAAGAAGGGAGAGAAAAGGGTTCAACGTACGCAAAAGCTGTTTGTAGTCCAGTCCAGGCGTTGTCACTGCACAGGATGAAAGCCCCGAGCACAAATCACACGTACCAGGATAACAATCACACATCACACTAGCACAGCCTACAGTGGTATAGTAACATGATGTTTAGTGTCATGGTGGTTGTGCGTTTTTTGTTGGTTTGAGGTTTGTTTGGTTGTTATTACCTTTTTAGGTTTCCTACTTATTTCTTGTTTTAATATTGTTACCCAAAGTGTTCTAACCTCAACCGAAGGTTGCCTTAGCAGTTGATCTGCTAATTTTGTGTATAAAGCCTCAATAAGTTTTTGTTTGAAAATATTCTCCTCACAGTGTATTTTATTGGCTTCAACCCATATCATGTCATGACTTTCAGATCAATATTCTGAAATTTTAGACTATTCCACTAGTCCTTTTTTCGTAATGTTTTTATCTAATACAAACAAACAATTCTTGTGCATATATAATCTGAATCTCGGAAGCAGGTCCAGACCAAAAAAGAACCGTGTTTAAACAACGGTTTAAGTGAATTTGTATCCATAATGAAATAAAATTTAAACTATGCAATTCTAAATTACATTTTGTATTCTATATTAAATCATTTCCTTAAAGTTATTAAAATAAAAACTAAATATTCTAATCGACTCCAAAACTAAAATATTTATACCTGAGGTCACAACTGACCTGCATGGCCTTCTGAAAGATAATTTAAGGAGCAATACTACATTATATTAACTCATCCACGTGTAGCATTACCCGTTAATACCTACTTTTTCTATGTATTTGATAATTTCTCTGTATATGTTAGGTAAATCAGAAACAACACTTCTTGAAAAATAAACATAAGGTTTTTAACGTTTATATAATGCCTAAATACAAATATCTTTTGTTTAATTTTTGTTGTACAAAACCAATCTCGCTTATCTAAGTGAATAATATTGAAAAGTTGTACATATTATTAATCACAGATGGATGGTATAAACATATTTGTATTGTAGGAATAACGTGTTGGATAATATTAATATGATGACAAACCAAATACAGTAGTGAAACCATGATATAAAAGGAAAGAATCCTTAAAAATAAGAAAATCCGGTTAAACATTGAGCTATCGTTCGCAACACCAATCAAATTCAGCAGCCCTGAGATTGCTAAGGGATCGGGCGTTTCGAGGGGTCGATTGACCATAAACAGTTTTTGTGTCTCCTAAGGAAGGTCTGCAGTACATTGTCTCCGAAATAACGTGACCGTAGCTTATAGACATCTTGTTTTGCTCCAAAGAATCATTATTAATTGTACCCCAGAACGTTATTTATATCTCAATGAGTTTTAAAAAGGGGTTCAATGATTTATACTATGAATCTTTCAGTATTCTGTCTTTAACGACAAAACAGTATTATTACTTTAATACTCAAGTCTGTTGCCACGTATAAAACATTTTAATGCATATATATAATTTCAATAAACATTAAATCACAAAAACTGCTTGTTCCGATGGGACTCGAACCCGGATCTCTCACTTTCCGGGTGAATGTGCTACCATTACACCACTGAGCTCTTACTTTCTACGATTTAACTATTTTATATTTGGCCGTATCTGTCACATACGTGTTTAAATAACCAAACTAACATATGGTCGGAAGGCCAAATACTTGTCAAACGACTTTTGTTTACATTCATTAAATGAATATAAATAATGGCAATGGCCAAATTTAATTACAATAAACATTGAATCACAAAAAGTACCTCCTCCGCCGGGACTCGAACCCGGATCTCTTCTTCTACAAACTCGGGTTCTATACATGTAAATTGAACAAAACATTAAATTAAATAATCAACAATACGTATATGTAACGTTTACAGCAGAGTTTGTTTTTTACTAGCTGACGAAATTTATTTTTAACGTTTAACTAAAATTTAAAACATTGCATTAATTTTCATTACTCAAACTTAGATGCCAGTGGGTTGGCGCCCGAACAGTTTTTCTAACATCTGCAATTTTTTTCTTATTGTCTGTGTCACTCAGGCTTTATCATGAAACTCGTGATAAAGTATTTACTTTCTTCATGGGTAGAGTACTTCTCTATGCATAGATCCCAAATATCTACTATTAAATTGTAAAATTGTTAAAAAGAATTTCAAATTTCAGTTAACTAACTGAATTTAACCAATAACATAAACTATAGTGTATTTTAGCTTTAGTTGATGTTTGACTATTTTCGATGTAAAAATCACATACTTTATTTTCACAGAGATGAACAATGGAAAAAAACTTAGAAACTCCTTAAAAATTTCAGTTTAATTAGGTAATTCCGTTTAAACGATATTTATTATAAGGTTTGGAGAGATTAATGCATAAACTTCAAATACAAATACTTATAGCGTCAATAATTTACTGAAACATGATTAAAAGTAATGCATATTTTCCCTCTATAGCATAGTGTTCATTTTGTCACACACTATGTCCTCTAATGTAAAGTTGAGCCAGAAGTATACAAATGGTGTTTGGGAGAAGGTATATTCTTATTGCTATACCTAAAAACCATGATGTAATATTATTACATATAATAATAAATATAACAATATATAAAGATTTCAAAAATTAATCAAAACAAAAAAATAAATTGAATACATCTTACAATGATTTGGTGCAATAAAAAGCCCATAACACTTATTATATACTTAGTTTTGATGTAATATTAGTTTTGGGAAATATGCCACGATGATCACTTTGCAACCTGACATGATTTATAAGCAATTACTAGACAATATTATTGTGATATAAAACATGGATAACAATATTTTTGTATAATAAACCTTGTTATATTTTTGTTTACACTAACCTAACAGGGGGACACTGATAGAAGTTTTTAATCTATTTAGATCAGATTAAAAGCTTTGTTAATTTATTGTTAGAAATTTATGTACCGTTATTATATTTGTAATTTTGAAAGTAGATTTAATATAACACACAGGATGTAAGAAAACTTTTTATCGTTCAAGAAATAAAAAGAAATACTTACGGTTTGTTTGCTTGTTCATACGATTTATTGAGAACGAGCAATAATCTATAATCATAAATTTTGCACGAAGCTTCATTTCTATATAAGTTATACCGAGTTAGATAATTGTGCATGTTCACTCCATGGTTTGAAAGTGTACATAGGAGTTTAAAATAATCATGAAGGTAATTAAATTGTCGGAGAATAAATAAGTTTGTAAACGAACCGAGTACAATCACACGATTACTATGTGATATTTGGTGGATTGATTGGTAAGAAAGTCGTTACATTCGGATCCTTCGATTCTCGGTTGTATTAGTAATGTTTATTTGTACATAGGCTATAGACAAGAGATATAGTTCGATGACAGTGTACGTCCTTCTATGGGATTTAACTGAGCCTATTACTCTAAAAAATTAATTAAGCTGTCAAATTTAAATCTATATTTTGCTTATTTATCACCAAGTGTCTAAGCAGTTCCTCATGTTACTGGTTGATTGTCTATAAGGTCTGTTTTTCACTAGATAATACAAGAATAAAAAACTTGCTGTTAACCTTAGTTTTAATAAATGTAGAATTTATAGGTTGTAGTTTTCATTGAAGCACATTGATTGCATATTTAAGGCGATTTTTTTAATTATTGATGTCACAATGCGTCTACTTATCCATACACATAAGGTTCAGATTAAACATCACGATATATTTAACGCAATATAATTTTTTGTGGCCGCAAATCGTATTGCTTTCAAAAGCTCTCATACGTAAATAACTTATGAAAATTATTATTATTTTATGAAAACCTAATTTTACTTGATCTATACAATAAAAACTGTAAATCGATATTCAAATTATAAACGTTGGTTTTAATGGATATCTGTGCACGATAAAGCCTCTATTATTCGTTATAAGACGTGAGAATTTTATAACAAGTAAAAATAGTAGGATTATTAACTTATACTTCTACATGGTGAAATTTGTTCACTTCTTAATCTTTTCTGTGTGACTACTGTGAAGGGATGAGATGTAAATACTTATATAATACACAACTATACTTATAAAACAGGTTGTCTAAGCCCCATTCATAATTCTATGCACCGATTAGAAATATAAAAATACAAACTAACTTACGTGTAAAAGTTCTGATTTATTACCCATTATCTCCAATAACATTGATATTGAAAGTTCTGGTATTAGAAAATACGTCAGAGTGTAAGTTAAGTCTGTGTCCCAAGCCGATAAAAGTAATCAACCCTTGCAAGAAACTCCACCACAGTCGCCATTTAATCCTCAACTGTTGGAAAAATCTCAAACAAGTTCAGACAGGTGTCGACATGTTTAAGTGTGAAAGTTACCAGCGACACTTCGCAATTTTCCCAATGAACATTGCTCGAGTTACTCATTTGTTGTATGGAATTGTAGAATGTTATATAACATCTTATTACACTAAAGCTACTACAAGTAATATTTGTAAGTATAATAGATGGTCTGTAATATGAAAAGATTTATTGATTTTTGTACATTGATTTTATTTACATAAAACAATACGTCCGACTGTAGCTTATGGGAAAAATACATAAAATATATTGGACAGACAACGAGATTATAAATCCACTACACAACGTTATGCTATCGTATTTATTTTACAAGTTTGGATGCGTTTAATTTTAATTTCTTTATTTAACACCACCTATTGTTATCTATGAATACAGAATTTATTGAGAGGTATAAAATTTGTTTGTAAAACAATGTAGTTGTGCATATATTTAAAACATTTAACATTCCTTTGTAAATTGAAATAAAATGTAAGTAAGGTATTTATATGGATAATAATTTGAATAAAATAAACAGTAGCAGTCGTGGGACTGCCGATAGAAGTGAAAACGGAACTATTAAGTTGAGAGTAATTAAAACTATAAGCAAACATTATACAGATGTACTGCTACTATAACGTATTGTTGACGTGACTCACAAATTTATACTTATCCAAAAAGCGTCCAACGCGCACATAATACAGTCAGAAATAGTTGATGTATTAGTGAAAGTTTTATAATAAACATCGGTGATTCTGAGACCAGCGATAGTGAAGAGGATAGTGACGCCAGTGATGTGGAGGAACTCGCCGCTCCATTGTAAAAAAGTACTGTAGGTATTAAAGAATATTATTTTAATGCAAAAAAGTTCAATGCAATCATTATACTTGTTGTAATTGCTCAATATTAATAGTTAGTTAAACATAGAATACAAGTGAGTTAACACCGTTGTAAATAATACAGTTATTGCTACGGATAAAGTATATAATTGCAATAACAATTAAACCCACAATATTTTTAAGACTAATAAATTAGTTAAATTAACTTGGTTCTTTCGTAAAGGTATTTTTATTGCACAATAAACTAATTTATTTAGTTAATACGGTATCAGTGAGCCAATGCGCCAACTACAGTTCCGGCAGAAACGTTCACTCATCACTTCATACGCTACTACAGGCTAAACTAAACTTCCAATAAAAAAATGATAAATTACAAAAAAAAATATTCATCTATTTTCACACAACTTTCTCGCTGACAAATTTTGTCTGACCAAAAAATAAAAAAAAATCCTCGTTCACTACTTTTTTCTTGTCATTGTAAACGCTATGTAAAATGTAAACAATAATCAAAATATTTCGAAATTTTTTTAATATTTAAAAATGTAACCAATAGATTGCCAATATTAAGAGCTTTAATTTTACGCATCTTACAGAATTGTACGACATTGGCTTCACTTTTAAATCGCGAGAGGAAGCCGTGAGGTCACTGATTTTCGCAGTCTGTTTTCATACTCCGCCGGGACAGTTTTAACACAGCGAGACTGACTTTTTCATGCAGGTTAGTAGTCCGCGGCCAAGTCTACGGTTAAAATTTTAAAGGAAAATTAGAAAAAACCAGTACAGTTATATAAAACTTACTAGACACCAATTAAATGAAAAATTACATTACAATTCCAACGGTACTTGTTTCATTGAATTCCGTCAATCCAAGTAAACACAACCACATTAAAGGTAGGCTTGCACAAGCCTGGAACAACAACCAGTTTGTCTTTTGATAGGGATCAGCTGTTTTACATAGAGTATTATCATTAGCATGTCGGTGACGCGAACCGAGGATTTTACCCTCTACCAAAACGCTCAACGCGCCTAAAGAAGTTTTCACTTCAAAAAACTTCATTTTAAAAATTACAGTCAAAATTATTGCAATGTTATAAATATCTAAAATATGGATAACTGGACTAAATTTGTCTCATAAAATACAGATTAAATACTTATAATGTCTTAAAAATGTCTCTTAAACCCAAACACCAATGAATATTACGTATAAAGTCTGCATTGGGTTTAATACTTGTAACATTTGTATTTTTATTTAAACAATAATTTTCAAATTAAAACATTATTACCAACCTAAACTTGCATTATTACACAAGATATCAACAACTTCAAACATGAAGCGTACTAATACTTAGTAAAATTATTATTTGTATGGGCAGTTTTATAGTAATTTGTTGTTATCGTGCCATTGAATATAACAATTTTATCTGATACTTTATATTTTTTCTACCCTAGACAAGAGTATGGTTATTTAATTTAGATACACATTTCTTTAACATTTTATATAATGATACATTGTGGTATTATAGTTGGTGTAACTTCATCAAGGTATCTCAGGATGTGGCGTTGCCGGCAAATAATTATACTAAATTTCACCATGAATTAGCAACACTGACTGAGTAAATGATGAGACGTTCTATACAACTTAGAATAAGCATTGGTCTATTTTTATGAGTAAATGATATACAAAAATTGCATTTTTTCAACTTATAACTTCCTGACAGTCATATCTATTTAAATACTTTATTCAACATGTATAGTATTGGCTCGTTCGACAGGAATAGTACAGTTAACAATTGGTATCAAAGTTAGTCGCGGCAAAATTAAAATGTTAGGGGTAAAAAGGATCAGTCATTCAAATTAGGTGTAAACTTTCATCATGTATACTATTTCCTTAAAATGCTGTATAGTAAACAATTTATTATTTCACTCAAGAACGATTATTATCAAATACAAAAAGAGAAGGATATGCACAAATTTTAAAATAAATTTTTTTACTATATAAAGTACAATCAAATTCGTATGTCTAAACCTTAATTTATTCCGCAGAAAATACGGACAGACAGAACAGTAAATATACCGAGTGATTTGAAATTAGTAATAATTCACCACAGAATTTGTTCATTGCATCAACGATTTTCTTATCAACGAAAGCCATTGCGGGTGAGGATAGAACTAAAATGCATTGTAATGAAATTAAATATAAAAGGATAATTTTAATGAATGCTAAGGAATGAAGAACTGACCAATTGAATAAAATGTGTAAATAGCTAAATAGTAAAGGACTCCAGTGACAAAGGTTGGCAATATCCGGGGACGTGAGTGCTTTCCGCCCGACTGTCCACCTACGTTACACACGGATCTACTCCACATATTACTGATTGACCTCTACAACTGTTGAACTATCTTCTTTAATCTTTATACTGATGTATGCATCATACTTTACTTTATTATATATTTAACTAATTAGTGACAATTTTTTTATAAATTAGTACTATTAAATCTAAAAGCTGCAATTGTATGTTATTATTACTGTTTATTATTATTATTTTCTTCAATTATTTTACTTATTATTTTACTTGAAATCTAATAACTTTACCCTTCTTTTATAATATTATTACATAAAGTATTGAATATTCTTATCCTTGGAGAATCTTACTAATGTTACCCATAGTACCTAGGATAAGGTAAGGTAAGGATGGAATGGAATTCTTGAATATCTGATTTGATTTAGAATTCTGCTTTTACGCAGTTAATGGTGACAGCAAACAAGCATCTGTGACAACATATTTCTTGCACAGTATTACTAATTATTGGTTTTCGTGTTCGTTATAATCTGTTATTATTATTTAACAATATCCATATTTTCTGAATCTATGTTCAAATTTACTTATAATAATTTTCAAACGTTTATTTTATTTATTTAAATTATCTATATTTTCACAGTAGTAGTAAGTCTCGTAAGTCGATGCTTTGCTGAAAATTAAGTGTAGCTTGTAAAAAACCCTTTTCAAACCCTTTTATATTAGAGTTCAACTAGCAGTGGATAAGCTAGTTTTCTTGGCGTATGAGATTTAAATCAGATTCTTGAAGAACCAAAAATGCATAAAATTTTCTCTCTATAGTAAATATTTCTGGTTTACTAGTTAGAAACATAAGGCTTTCATTCTTATAGCGATTCTACACACCAAGCTGGGTAATTTTTTGTATCGCAATTAGAAGGAATTTTGGAAAAGTAAATCTGATACATCTTTGGCAAGCCGATGTACGTCCCAGAATACACACTATCTCAATCCACTGAAAAGGTAGTTAAGAGGTCACATGTTTGGTTACAGCAGAGGAGGCTTAGACAAAAGCCTGTTGTAGCTTATAAATTATCTCAGTGTGTAAGGGACCACCCAGCTCTAATATTTACTCTCGCAAAGCCTTAAGTAAAAATAGTTTTCGATTTCACCATGAATGCTGCAATATTTGCCTAAAGTATTCCCACCAACGCCTCAAAATTACGTGGAGCTTTAACTTTGTTTACATACATATTGAGTTTGCTAAATGTAATGTCTTCAAGTTTAGGTTTCTCCCAATCTGGGCTGAAATTGTGCAATTTCTACTAAAATTATTGGAGATATTGATTATAAAATCATAGAATATTGATCGGAAACATTACAAACGTAGATACAAACTGTTTATCTCTGAAAATGTTGTGTCCCAAAAAGTTGTTCTTATAATTGAAATTAAAACAGATTTTAATATGTATATCAAGAGAAAGTAATTAAAAAAGACATGTGCAATGATGTACCTGTTTTTCAGTATGAAATTGAGTCTTAAGCCCATTTTACATGCTATTTCATTTTTAAAGATTTTTATGGATTTGAAAGTATTATTGTTACTACCACGTTATGGCGTTTTCAATATATAAAGAGAGTAGTAAAGTTCACTTATATTTATTGCTAATTAATAGGTAAAATACAAATGAATTTTCTAAAATCGCTGAGCACAATATAAACTACTTATGTACAAATTATTATCATTATTACTATGCATTGAAATTCAAAATTAGTAATGCTATTGCTTTAGCTCGGAAACTAATTCTATAGCGATATATGACTTAATAGTGCGGAATGGTATTTTTTATTTGTTAAAACTAATATTAAATTAAAGGTATTTATAATAGGCTTAATTTGAAATTGATTTGACCTAATCCACGAGGTTTGACAAATGCAATAATTACAAGAATAAAAACATAGATACCATGTGGTTAGTAATACGTTTTAATAAATAATAATAAACTACAGCATTTTTTGACAAAAACCCTTAAATTTCATGGTTAATTTTTGATAACTGAAAGTACATTCAGTGCTGTATAATGAATGTCCATAACCTGGCTTGTAATATGCAATCGTAGTTGAATATTTACACAGCACCGAAGAGAATTTATAATAAATTTAATTAGATAATTACCTAAACTGTATGCATATTGAAGAAGACTAATCTTGGTAAATGGTGAGACTTTATCTAAGCTTAAAAAAATATAATGATCAATACTAAAGGTTCGTAAACTAGAAATTTATTTGGCATCCCTAGCAATTTCAACGGGGCCGCACACTTAAAGAATCATTTACACAGCACTGGTATTCAAAATTGGTATTGACATAAAATTACCGAAACTACCACAAATATAGGCAAAATAAACGTGTTCATTACAAAGTTGGCTTACAATTATTTTCAGTAGCTACGTTAAATTTCATTCCATTACATTATATTTATTTTTTTTTGTCGAGAAGAAAAACTCATATAAAATATGCTAGTGTAAAAAAGTCCTATTATATAGGTTGTTAACTATATAATATTTTGACAAAGTTTGTTATCTTTCGTATTTTTTAGAATTTAGTTAAAAATTTAGGAAAGGTTTTTAGTTAAGGCTTATGAAATCTACTCGTATATAAAAATTATGCTACTGTAAAAGTTTTTGTCTATACAGTTTTAAGTATATATGGGTTATTTTCAATCGGAAAATAACCTGGTTTAATCACATATCCTCATTAAACTGTAGAGTTTTGTAGATAATTTAGATCCTTTTACCTTTTTAAAAATTTGCAATTTCCAAACTGCCAAACAAAGTATACGGGAGTCGTAATAGGCAACTAAAGTTCTATCTACATAGGTTATTGCCCACATTTCACTTCATCCATTGACTGAAAGGAAGCTATAATTGCCAAGCTCGTCAACTAATTGGTCCTAAGGTTAATTAATTGTAAATTACTATGATTTGCATTCTGAGCTCATAAATTTTACATGTAATTATACTTTCCAATAAACTTAACAATAGAAATATTGTTTGTCCATTATTCTCAAATCCGTCCGAACTCATCATTATTCTTGTTTCTTATACCAAAGTAGTTCCCGTAAACCGAAAAACTGGAAAATGTTATTGAAATAAATTACAAAACGTGTAAGATAGCGTGAGCGTAGGCATTAACTGCTACTAGACATTTTTATTTATCAATCTTCACTACTCTTAAAATCGGGTTTCCATAAAAATAATTTAGGATATTGCATACGTTGTTATGATGGAATAACCCATATATCTATCTATGGTCTTCTTATTACAAACCATGTAATAAAACTCGACATTTTCACATAACTGTTTACCAATTAAAAAGAATATACAATAAATTTTAAATTTAATATAAATATTTGCTTATTGCTTTCAAAATTTCGCTGGCCAGTTATAGCCAACGACTAAAGTAGGATTTTTAATATTTGAGCAAATTTTTGAATTTAAAGAAAATAGACCTAAAACTAAAATAAAATAATTAATTGTAAAAATAGTCATCCAATCCCGTCTGTCGATATCTCATGGCTTCAAGAAAACTGACATTCATAATTTGGAAAAGGAGTGTTTCTTTATGTGTTACTTTTCATTAAAACCTTAAACTTAATATTTGGATTCTCTGGTCTATTGAAAATAATGTTTGTTATTGCGTAATTTTTTTACTTTTCGTAACATGACCAGATGTTGAGAGTACGAAGATTTGAGAAGTATAAAACAATAAGTGTGAACATGACAACTCAGTGTTTATAGATTCATATTAGAAAGCAATTTTATTACAATTTATTCTTTGATACTTTTGGTAACTCTTAACATTTCAATATAATTCTTGTTTAAAGTAACAGAAGTAACATTTGTTTACCACTATAATAGAATAAATATATATACAAATATCAATTCCAAGTTTTTTACTATGAAAATTGTGTATTAGGAAATGTGTCAAGATTATGGAGCTTCTAAGCGTTTGAAAGTGTTACAACTATATAATATACAAATATTGAAAGTTATTATCTAATCATTGTAGTATAAAACAAAAGCCTAACCTCACATTGTGTCTCATTAGATTTTAACGCATGTTACATTTACTATTCATCCCACTAAACTGTAACTGATATTTCTTATTGAAGTCATCAGGAGACATAATTTATGATCATATAATTTTCTTTGGTAAGAAAATACGTAAATAGATCTTTCAAAAAGTTTCTGAACGGGCGTCAAAGCCCATAGTCAAGGTGAATAATCATTCTTTAAGTCGTTCTACTGTTTAGAATTCGTTGACAATTATTACTAGTCAGTAAACTACCATTAAAACTATTTAAATGGCTGACTTTATGAATAATAATTGTAATTACTTTGGTCAGAAAACGTGAGTTGTAGTGGGTAAAGCTACCTTTGCAATAACGATTTTTGCAAGACAAAACGTAAGGTGGTAGTGGCCTCTATTTGCTTTGACTAGTAAAGGTTACCTGAGAGATAGCATCACAGTTTTCCAAAGTCTAATGGCTGAGGTATAATGTGCGCTAACATATTCTTCTTATGATAGATGTGACATGGGATCTCGATAGGAGAACTTCTTCCCCAACCTTACCCGTTCTGACCATCCTGTCATTCCGAAAGCATCTGGAAGGTGTTTTTTGTTGGAATAAGTCCAGTAAAAGTTTCCGCCAGTTTCTTGCCCTATATGGAGAACTATTCATACTGAAATGACCTAATCCCATCACATGACCGTCTCTGGAGCTTTTAAAGGCTAAAGGTTTAAAAAAAGTGTAAAACTTAAATAGATTATTAGTTCTAAAGGCACATGAATTCAATCCAACTATGTTCCCATTTAATAAAAGCCTACAACAGAACCGACGAGCAAAGGACCATCCGTCAATTTGCACCGTTATCTTTTGTCATTTATTACAGTACTTGTATGTGTTAAAGACCACATGATCTATATAGGTTACTACTAGAAGCGTTGAGAACACCTGAATAATGTTATATCTTTACATTGATTGTGATGTTAGTGTTGATCACCTGAAAGACAATCAATCCTCCGTGCTTGCAGCTTTTGGTATTTTCCTAACTGTTATTAGTTATTGTTATTTAGTGATTGTTTATTTTTATTTCTTTATTTAAATTAAGCGTCACAATATCTTTTCTTATAAAAAGTAATTTCTTCATCTTATAATTGTATGCTTACATTTACGTTTTCTTGATAACATATGAGTTTAATGTAATATTTAGAGTTTATGTACTATGAGCCACATATTTGTTAAAAATTAATATTTATACATTTTGTAAAACAATATTATATGTACAAAGTCTTGACTGCCATAGAATAAATTAGTTCACACATTTGTATGCCCTAGATACACTCTCACCACTTTTGTATCAACATGTTTAACAAATATTTATAATTTTGATATAAAAGAGAATTCGACATGTATAATAGGAATTTATGTTATAAATAAGGACGTTTATTTCTTAATTTTGAATAACAGTATATCATATATAAGTAGTTTTTTTTATTGTATAAACAAATTAGCCTTACGGACGGATAAAAAATAATTGTAATTTTATGGTTTGTGGGAAAAAAAGTTTTTTCCGGACATTTAGTGATACAAAAATTGTTATGTATAACAGAGAATTTTTGTATCCCTAAACAATGTGACATGTCCGGAAACATTCTGTTTCTTTCATAATCCGTCGTTAAAAACATGCAATCAATCAAAGAATTCAAGATTTGTAAAAAACTGTAAGTTGTAAGAAACTAAATTCTTTAGTTACTATAAATTCTCGAACATTTTCAGAATATTTTGAGACAGGAAAGCTATTACTTTATAAACACGATTTACAAAAAATAAAAATATAGTTAAAATCCACTTGGTTAGTCACAGCTGATGATCAAAGGCGTGCAAACTTAAATCCAACACACACACATGAACGAAAACCATTGATTTAATTCGCATGGATTAAAGACAGATATATGTATGAAAATCATAATTTGGGTCAAATACTCGCATTGGAGTGTATACTAGGAGGTTAAGGCTTTATAATCCATAATTATTGTAAATAACTTGCACGAGTTTTACTAAAATAGGTTCGTACAATGACCTAAAATATATAAAATAACCACGTTTTAATCTACATCTCAAAACATTAGACGTGATTGTATCTGGGAGTTGTTTGAAATTATTTTCTACACAATATGTATCTGATACATGATAAAAATGCTATAACTCCTTCGCAAATATTGAAAGAAATAAAAAAAGAAACAATTAAATACTTTATGGTAGGTATATTTTCTATTATAACTGTATTGTTTCAGTTTCAAGAAGTATGATTGTTATTATTTAAATTTGTGTGTGTGTACGTTAATATCAAACAATTTATATTTTACATGGGAAAATTTAGAAATAAATATGATTGTTGATGTAATTAGAAAGATTATAACAAATAATTTGCTACTCCTAAAGAATGCTAAGTTAAAAACTTTCGAGAGAAGTCAATGACAAGGTAGGGTTAAGGACTGTAAAACCGTTAAAAATATATTCTCCATTAAACAGCTTAGGGGAACAATAGAGAGATGATTAACCGGTGAACTTGAAGACAATGAAACTGAAACCAACTGTAATAATGTCGGCATTGTGTTGAGAAGTTGTTGAAACTGTCTTACATCCGCCGGCTTTCTCGTTCAATATTTTCGTGGTAAATATGAAATTCAAATCTTGTTTTATATATTCAACAGCAAATGTGAAACACTTGTAATTTCATTCATTCTTCCCTTAAAACGCTGTTCGTTGTTTCATACTGTAGTTTTGTAATCTTCCAAATACATATCTCTGTAATGGATTGGTAAGTTTTGAACCGTGAACACACATCAGATGTAACTACTAAGACCTTAGACAGGTGTGGGATTCGTTTAGAAACTTTTTTAACATTATCTGTCAACCTTATAAAATTATTTATAAAGGCAAAATTACAACACAAATATTCTATCTAGTGGGAAATAGAGATGTTATTTTATATATACAAGTCAGCTTCAATTTTAAAATAGGAAAGATTGTATTTTATTTTCTCCGTTTGTGCTTACAGGTTACGTAGAGAGAAGAATTATAATTCCTAAATCTTTCTCTGTAATAAAGATAATTTTTGTTTATATTTATTTAATTTTAAATAGAACGGTACAGCACCGACATATAGCCATACTCATTTTAATGCTTTATCTGAAATAGTGTTGTATAGCCTTCAAAGAAACAGTAAGAGGTCATTATTGACGATTTACTGCTTGAAAGGTAACAGTGACCTCTTTAGGTGGTAGTGTATATTCTGACTTTGAATATCAAAAACATACAAAATATCAAAAATTTATTCGAAGGTTTTATGTTGTGAGCCGTTGTTGCTCTATACATAGAAGCCAATGATAAATTTAGCATTATTTGTAACAAACCAAGCTATGGAAAAAGGGACACTGATTACTGATTACTCGTTATGGTGAGTTATAAGTCTACTTGGCAATATATAAAGATTGTGTCACATCATTGAAAAGGAACAGTCAGGATGATACATCTAAATTTATACATGCTTTGTAAAAAATTAACACCACCGATGCATTACTAAATTACCTAATGTAAAAGGGATACTAATAATTAAATGGTATTTTACACTCACATATATTCACCCAATCTAGTAGTATAACTCGAATAATCTTCAAGTTCAATATATCTGTTGTTTCCCTGAAGTTATATTCTTCTGATCCTTATGTAGTCAATGAGAAATCATGGATCCCAAGACTCGTCAAAATCGTGTTGAATCATGTTTATACAGGTTGTTCTGAAAAAAGGTGCCCATAAGTCAAGGCGTGATTCCTCACATCAAAGTAAGAAAAAAAGGTCTAATTAACATAGGTCCGAAAATGCTTAGTTACCAAGTTATACAGGGTGAAAGATTTCGTCTGAATTTCAGTTCCCCTGCTGCAACGAAGCCCTACGGGTATTTGTTGGCTGTTAATTAAGATGTACAATTTAGCGTACTTTATGTAAAATGAACTGAAAAATTGAATAAAACCGTTTCCAGACCTGTAGCTACAGTAATTTTTAAGATATGTGACGAAATACGCGAAACTTGGTCCCGAAAAACAAGTTACATTTAGGTTTGAAGCAGATTTACTATGTTAAATGTATAATAAACACAAAATATTTTTTCACGGTACTTGTAGAAAATTTAATTTCGAAAAGAAAGATGTAAAATAAGTCTATAATAGACAAACGCAAACTTTAAAAAATAATCCTTAATTACATACAAAACGCGTGAAAAATAGACAAAATCTGTTAAGCTCTCTACAAATGTAATATTGAAATTAAAACAGCTGTTTTATTAAAACAAATTAATGAGTTACTATTATTTTTTATCAAGTAAATATTTTTAACAATCATACATTATCATACATAAAAAAGTTATCTGAATTATCATTCAACAAAAAAGTTACACTTGTCCTAAAAAACTAACCACGTCACAGTAGATGTTCAAAATGTTTCCCCTCATTCAAAATACAAGCATCCAGCCGTCTTCTCATAGACTGCCGAACTCTTTCGAAGATCCCAGGTGTCTCACGTATCCTTTGAATCCCGTTAACAATCCTTATTCGCAACTCTTCTATGGTATCCACAGGCGAGTCGTAGACAAGCGTCTTTAAATGTCCCCATAAGAAAAAGTCTAGAGGATTGAGGTCAGGTGACCTTGCAGGCCATGCTACTGGGGCTCTTCGACCAATCCATCTGTTTGGATATGCTTCATTTAAAAATTCTCTTACTTGTAATGTGTAATGAGCTGGAGCTCCATCCTGCATGAACCACATGTTGTTGCGTGTGTATAGTGGCACATCTTCGAGTAACTCATTCAGATTAGTCGTCAAGAAATGTAAATAATTTTCACCATTGAGCGTATCAGGTAAAAAACTAATAAAAATTTTATCACCCAGAATAGCAGCCCATACGTTTATAGAAAACTGATATTGGTGACGGTTCTCTGAAATAGCACGTGGATTTTCAATTGCCCACATGTGAGTATTGTGGGTGTTAAGAATAGCCATTCTTGAAAATTTTGCTTCATCAGTAAAGATAATGTAATTTAAAAAATGTGGATTTCTGCACCTTTGGATAAGCCATTGGCATAGCTGAACACGAGGAAAGTAATCTCGAGGCAAAAGAGCCTGGACCCTTTGATAGTGATAAGAACGCAACTGCTGCTCGTGTAAAATCTTCCAGACAATTGAATTACTAACACCGAAATCCAAGGCTAGTTCTCTAGTACTTCTTCCAGGATGATTCTCTATTTCGTCCAACACGCCCTCCTCCAATTCAGCTGTACACGTTGTACGTGGCCGTCCTGATCTACCAACTTTTCCAGATTTAAAGGTTCCCGTCTCGCTTAGCCTTCTATGAATGGAAGAAAACATTTTATGAGTCGGTAACTGTCTATGAGGAAAATGTTCCTGATAGAGTCGTCTAGCCTGACGACTGTTGCAATGTGCAAGACCGTACATTAAATGCATGTCTGCCATTTCACCATTAGTGTACATAATATTCATATTACCTGCCATGATGAATAAGATATTATTAGCTATCAAAAATTAACTTCAACGGCACTCGCACTAACTTGTATTAAAGTACAGATCAACACACGCACTTAATGAGCAATGGAAAAATAGCTGCTTGTAATGTTTATTTAAATTATTATAAACAATGTTACATTGTTAAAACATATGTTTTAAATAGAAATTATTTTGTTTCTCAAATCAAATATTTTAATAAAACAGCTGTTTTAATTTCAATATTACATTTGTAGAGAGCTTAACAGATTTTGTCTATTTTTCACGCGTTTTGTATGTAATTAAGGATTATTTTTTAAAGTTTGCGTTTGTCTATTATAGACTCATTTTACATCTTTCTTTTCGAAATTAAATTTTCTACAAGTACCGTGAAAAAATATTTTGTGTTTATTATACATTTAACATAGTAAATCTGCTTCAAACCTAAATGTAACTTGTTTTTCGGGACCAAGTTTCGCGTATTTCGTCACATATCTTAAAAATTACTGTAGCTACAGGTCTGGAAACGATTTTATTCAATTTTTCAGTTCATTTTACATAAATTACGCTAAATTGTACATCTTAATTAACAGCCAACAAATACCCGTAGGGCTTCGTTGCAGCAGGGGAACTGAAATTCAGACGAAATCTTTCACCCTGTATAACTTGGTAACTAAGCATTTTCGGACCTATGTTAATTAGACCTTTTTTTCTTATTTTGATGTGAGGAATCACGCCCTGACTTATGGGCACCTTTTTTCAGAACATCCTGTATTGATAGATACTGAAGGTCCCGCACAGCAGAGTACGACGTGCAGAAGAAGCGGTGGTCTTGGTCCTTAATGAAATTTTCTGGATGAATTACGTCGTTTATGGATAGCTTCGTTAACCGTTTTTCCAATCTCACCGTTGAAATAGTCCAGGAAGAATAATATTAGGTTGTCTTTTCAACTAAACTAAAGAAAATTACCATTTTAACTGTCATACATATGCTAAGTAGCATGTTCATAAACCAGTATAGCAATTTTCTAACCGTTAAAGTGCTTAGCCAAATAAAACTTACCGTCATGAATCGTCTATATAGAAGACCAGATGTACTCAAAAGAGGTTTTCTATCAATGTATATGTGTATTAATCAAATATTTAAATTTAAACTAATATTTAATGAATAATGCAGGTTGTTTAATAGTTAGAGGAGAGAGTAAAACGGCATATGTTACAAACAAAAACATATATTATTTATTAGTATTCTAAATAATATCATTACTATGGGAGTTCTTAGTGATGACTAGGTTGTTGCTATTGATTTTGGTGTCTTATTAAATCAATATAACTTGATTTGTATAAATTCTTATGTTCGTAAAAAAAATTCTCTGTTTTATTATATTGAAAAACTCATATAATTTAGCTTCTATTCAAATCTAGATAAATCAATCACATCAGTCCTAAATGAATTTCAGATTAACTTAATATCCGTGTAGTACTTAAGAAAAATAATTATAATTGCAGTCGTGTGTCTAATTTTTTAAAGTAAAAAAAGGAATAAAGTAACATTTCATCATGACCATAAAAAGTATATATTTTAACACCCAGTTACCACCCACAAGAGAACTAATTTGTAGCATGAGAAGGAACGTACCTGGTAATTAACTCCTATTAAAATAAATATTATTTACACTGGCAAGAATATTATTCTGAGGCTTATTAAGGTGTGAAGACGGAGAAGGTTTTGTCATTGACAAATTTGCCTTGGCGAGATGAAGATGGAAGGTTCCACCTGGAATACGTCTTCTTTTGTACTTGCATAACTCGGCACTCGCCGGAAAACTTTACGCAAGCCTACAATACACTAATCTATTTTCAATATTTCATTGTGATATTTAATCCATATTTATTTTTATTGCAATGTAGCAACTCGTCACACCTCGTGCCGCGTACAGACTTCGCTGAGGTTCAAAGCCAAATCTTAAGTGAATAGGTAATTTTATTATTGACAGACATAAAGACAATCATATGAAAAAATTTACATTTACAACCCACGTCAAACAAAACTGAATATATTCCATATTACTGTTTTATTGTCATCAACAAAGCCTCATGAAAAGACATGCACCATCATCAAACTCTGTGTTTCTCACGTATAAATGAAGCTTTATGCACAATGGTCAGTTGGTTTTTGAGATATCATGCTGTCATGACAAAAATAAAAAAATTTTGCCTCGCTAAAATCTCACCCGAACACGCTTAAACGTAATTTACATATTCTTAATATAATAAGACCACACACACTAACTTGTAATAGGTGATACAACGTTGATTTATAACGTTCGAAACATATAACTAATTTTATTTTCAGTATAACTTTACATTGATTTGTAGGGACCATATAAGAAGAAGATGGTTCCATGGAGTTTGCAGAACTTTATTGATGACGGCAAAAAATTCAATAACTATTGGTGAATAACAGCTTTTATTAAGGGTAGGAATTATTTATTAAGAGAATGACTCCTAAGTATATGATTTTGTAGAAAATCCAAACCCCACAGTACCCAATTATTTCTTTCCTCCGGGCTATAAAATAACATAAAAAAACTTTCGAAAATACAAGCTCCAAGTCATGACACCTGTATTGGAAATTATCAGGTTTAATTTGTTCTTCACAATCACTCCCACTCTATTAAAGGCTCGTATTGATATATCTGCCCTTTAGAACATTGAAAGTTCACATTAGGTTGGAAAACCGAAATACTGTGTGTTTTAAAAGCCAAACCAGTCATATATGATTAAAGCTTTAGAGTACTATTGACATTGTAAGGGCCACATATACTCTTACAAAAAACTTATCTACGAGTAGCCCGGTAGTATTTAAAATATTGATAATAATATTAGTATAATAATAATAACAATAGTAAATAAAATTGTTGAGAACTATAATCCTGAAAGCATTTACTTATTACAAAATGTTACAACGTTAATTTACTACCGAGAACTCTTTGCAACCATGTTAATAGGAATTGTGTCACAGTTTTGGTAAACCTTCTATTATTGTAAAGATTAATTTAGGGATGAATTACACAAAAACAGAACAAAATATTTCAAAATCAGTTAAATATTTTATGAACTTGAACTTATGTACGAGTGAATATTGAAAATGTTAAAGGATAGGACTAAAAATTATTTTAGTTGTCCATTTGTATTTCCCACGTAGTTGCATGTACGAGTAGATATATTCATGTCAAATTGTATTGATATAATATTTACTAGTATATACACATTTTTTTAAGGAAAGTAAAGTAAAGGTGCCTTATTTTACCAGTTGAAGTTAGGGCTAAGCAGCCCTCTCTTACCTGGAGACTAACGGCTTAAAGGTAACTTGTGAACCACCAACGCCTGGGCAAGCGGACTGGTTTCAAGGAGAGAATAACTCAGCAGTCACCCATCCAAGCAGCATCTACGCTCGACGTTGCTTGTTCCGGTTATCTTGCAATAACCGTTGTACCCGCTACACTACGCCATTGGCAATTAGTACACATTTTGATGCTCATGCCAATAGTAATACTTCATTGTTATTTTTTAAAAAATTTGCAAGGTTTTGTTAGCCAAAGGGAAAATTAGAAGGATAGGCTCTAAATTTATGAATAAAGAGACTACTTCCTAGACTCCAGTCTAGGTTCTTAAACATACAAGCTGAGTAACTACTTAAATTTGATATTTCTATAATAAAAAACTCCAAATATGTCATTTAAGACCTACCGCATGTGTTAGTCGCCAAGCAATCTATTATTTGTGTGTACATATTATTTAGATGGCATGTTTACAATTGAAAATAAAATCCATGCAAAACCTTATATAATGTCGTTACTATTTGTCAGTAATGTGTAAATCTGTATACATATTTGTATATTTACCAATAGATTATATAAATTATGTAAAATTTTCAGCCATGAAAGATTTGTTTTAATTCAATTTTTTTACCTTCAGGATAATGTTATACAATATTTTCATTTTAAATTTAATTTTAAAAGAAATTAATATCGAAATAGGTATTTGCGATGTTATTTTATTCCTCCTCTTAAAACAATTGCATTAAGTTTTATCTGTAATTTGAAAACAGATAGTATTAACCGAAAGATATAGAACATACTGTTTCATTTTACAAGAGTATTAACTCAATTAATATGTGACACAGAGCTTAAAATAGTAACTAATAATTATAGTTCTTATTAATATCGCTGGATGTGGTTAGTTTTCAAAATTAAAACAGGCAAAGTGGTAGAAAGTGTAGTCATGTGACACAATTGTTAGGCAAATTATTGCATTTAACAAACTTTCTGTTTTCAATATGTAATATTTAAACTTGTAAAGAATACCGCACTTAATGTTAAAATGTTTTCGTACTTTGGTCTATATTTTGAAATCTAAAATTCTTTTACAATATGAACTAAAATGCTTGAGCCAGCTACAAATAAACAAAAAAACAATATCGTGCATCATAAAGTTACAGGTTTACACCTAAAATTTAGTAGGTCTGTACCGGACGTCTAGCTTAGGCACGCTTTGATTCTTAAATATGATAAAAATTTTATTCCCTTTATGTGATTTAGGAAAGTTGAGATTTTCTTTTTTTTATTTATTGCATCAGATATACGGAGAACTTAAGTCATTCATAAAGCTAACCGGTAGAGTATGAGCGTAATTATCCAAGTGTTCTGATATAACACTTATGAGATGTTTATTCAGGGTGTAGACATGTACAAAACATTGAATTAACATTCTTTATAACGGTATGTCAAAACGTGCTAAGTTAGCACAAAAGCGTCATGACACTGAGCTATTACTACTTTACTTCCAGGGTGTGTTATTTCAATATATGAACGTAAACCAAAAACAGCAATTATACTTTTTTGTGTTGTAAAAAAGAGTTTGATCTGTTTCGTGATAACTAGGTGCAGCATCTTTCCTAATTACATTTCCTCTCATGTATCCTCTATAATTTATATTCTTCTCCTATTAACTAATTATTAAATTTAGAAGAAATAACTATAATTATTGGCTAGAGACATAAATCCCATATAAGTTTTTTTTCTGCACGATGTAGGATAAGAAATGTTAAATATAACAGCAACCAAGTTTGGATTTACCATTTGATTTAGAACTCTAACTGACAACACTACTTCCCATATATTTTGTGCAGTAGAAGTAGGGAGAAACATTGAAGTAGCACCCCTTCTTTGAACGCCATTTAAAGAGAGTACTTAGTCATGGTGAATAAAACAAAATTCCATTTCCTGACTCATAATGAAACCTACAAAACTGCATAACGTCTGGGATACTAACTTGATTAACAAGCGGCAATATGTTCTCAAGACATTCTTTTAGGCTTTATTGTTATGCTATTAAACATAAACATCTTTATAGTGCGGCAAATTGTATGCCAAGTTGTATACATCTTTATTAATGTTCGTGAATTCTTTCCATATCTGAAATTTTGTCATAGAGCTTATAAATATGTTTCCTCAGTTATCCGCTGTTTAATTGTTCCACATTTTCGTGTATTAAACAATTAAGATAAAAAAATCTTAACAATTTCCATGAATGTCACAAAATGTTTACATATTTCGCTATATAATTCTAAAAACAAATAATATATAAATAATTTTCTTTTATTACAAATTAGTAACCGTAATATAATTATTAGCAATATCTATTCCTTTACATAATATTCATTTGGCAACGTCAATATACATAGACGAATTTATGTTAAGCAAAGAGGAAAAGGGGGCAACTCAGCTAAGGCTATGTCCAAATAATTCAATGTCAGTAGATTGTTACTATACGAGACTCAAGCAGTGACAATCTCATTAGTCAGCAGTTCGAACATTATGTGGAAGTGCACTTGCATCCACTACGATAGTTTGACACTTGAAACTAGATTTGTCTCCTAACACGAGATTGTCAAACTCATGGATCCTGAGGTGACCACTATATTACTGATCAATTTGTCGATACCTTACAAATGCACATGTTTATTATTTAATACACTAACTAATGTCGGCGAAGATAAAACTGTTAGTATTTCATACGTTACCTTCTACTGCACTTGACAATCATTATTAATACAACTACTAACATTACTCAGTGTTATTCCTTTCAGATGTGTTGAATCCTTTGGCTGAGAATGTACATGATTTTCGTTATTACTGAATCTAACTGACCGTTGTCACTGGACTCGTGATCTGTCAGTGGACTGTCAGAGAGCTGTCCGCGACGAGTGTCATCTATAGCTGTCATGTAAGCTGCTTGTTCATTACCGACGGGTGCACTTGGCAAGCACTATTACAGCAACTTGCGTTTCACAATTAGTAACCTCTGTCAACAAATGATCAGTCATTTGTAATCTTTAGGTAATATTTTATAAATGTTCTAAATCTTAAAAATCATTGTTACAAAATTAATTTCTACATTCAATCTTTAAAATTCAGAGGAGAGCAATAACATGTAGGACTGATATTTGAAACATAAGTTTACCTTAATCTAAAAATATATTATAACCTATCTTTTGAACGTGTTCTAAATTTATACACATATATATTAAGAATATATTCTTCCAATTAGGAATCGTTAATAAACCTCAATTAAAAACCACTTCAATACACTTATTACATAAATATTCATAGGATAAATGGTTAGTCTTTTATAATTCGTGTGAGAGGCAAAACAAAAAGCTGACTAGTGAGATCCGCTGACGTTGGGATTAATATTTTTTTCTTTCAAGGAGGAATAGTTAATGGACATTATAAGTCCTTACCAACCGCAATGAGATCTTCGTGAAAATCAGTGGCAAGATGGATGCCAATAGATATTTCGTCTTCAGATAAATAAGGATAGAACATAGTACAATATTTAAAGACAATTAATAGACTAACTAAATAAGTAGTTATTAGAGTTACCATGTGTTGCGGTTAGGCATCTCTTGTTACATCACTCATGGACTTAATAAATGGATATCTGGAGTTACGTTAGGTCTTGGATACAGACCCCTTGTTTCAGCTCTCATAACAGTCTACTTAAATGCTTAGAATCACCTTGAGCGCCGGTTCAATATCAGTACAAATCAAACTATAATAAACCAATGCCGATAGGAATGCAATTTTGCGTAGAATAAAACTCTAGTTATCTTAACTATAGCAAACAGTATTTTTTCATACTAAGAAATAAAAAACATTGCTCCGTTAACGAGGCTACTAAACTTTATTTTGTTTATGCTGTTAACGTCGTTATATATGTCATAAACTTATTTTACATCTTAGCGTTTCCTTCATTATTCCTTTGATCATCCTCGTAAAGAGCAGTTGTTGGAGTGCATTTCTCTTTTTGAGATGGTCCCTTAACACGAGTCAATTCCAGCTCTCTATACGTCTTTTTATTCAGCTCATAGTTCCATAACAAATTAATTATCTTTTATTAATTTTAATGAACGCCTCCTTAAGAATTAAATTATAAATAATGGTTAGTGTTTGTAACACATTTCAATTTTTCAAAATGTCAGTGAACCTAATCTTTGTTCTTTATGAAAATTAAGTATGTTTGGCAGTAATAAGATTTTGTATCAGTTTGAACTGTTTCTGACGCTTATTGTTTTGGAACCTAGAAAATCTGTTTCTGTTGACAGCCTTTAACATATTTAAACCCCATCCTATTCTGTTTTCCAATCTTAATTTGTTTTATGTAATTAAAACAATAAAGTAGATAATTGAAATATTAAAATACTAAAGATGTTATTTATACGGCTTATATAGTTCTTGAGCTAGATATTAATTTAAAATAAAAATTATAATCTTATACTGGAACAAAATTAACTTGATTTTAACTATCATTTTAAGACTTAAGAAGTCTTGGTTTCTCCGTAGAATCAAGAAATAGGTTCCACGCTGACAGTTATCTTGAGTTATTTCTCAGCCCTTGTTAAGACCGAGCAGGGACAGGGTTTTTGCTAAGGAATAAATGGCTTCCTTTTCTTCTTACTGATAAAATTCATAGTATGGCAGACCAAAGTACTTTAATGTTAATTTCCCATAAAATTTTATATAAAATTAAATGTAATTATATAAAATAAAAAATATACCTTATTAAATGTTTTTCAGGAACCTTTTACCAATATATCAATATAGCTTAGTCCTGTTGTCTACAAGTTTGTGATGGTTTAGAATCTATACAGTCTCTACAGTGGTTTACAGTCTCTACTATATACATATATAGTGAATCACATAGTCTGTCTTGTTGTAGGTTAAAATTTAAACTAAAATAACAATAAAAAAGTTGTGAATTACAAACAAGTTACGTAATTTAATGATTACATTCAAAGGTGTAATAAATAAGACTGAATAGTCGAAATAAATTTAAAATAGTGGTAAACTTCTTAAATAGAGTGTAGGTTATGCTTTAAACCAAATCCTATACTTGAATAACATTTTACATCAAACTATTGTAAAATATTTTATTTTAATTTATGTGGTACTAAATGTTTAGAAATATTAATATTAGATTAAACAAGGTACAATTGTATATACAATGTTATATATAATCAGCAATAAATATCAATTAACAATTTTATTGAAAGTTATTAGGTAAGAAACTCTAACTGAGTATAGAAAACTGTTATGGTGTACCGTACTGGTGAAAACTCTATATTTCATTTTTGTTGTGAAACTGACACTTCTTTTAGATCATTTAGGTACTTATTTATGAAATAGTGATATAATTATTGCTTGGTTGAGTAAAATAAGTTTGAATATTATCATACAATATACCTTTTCAGTTTATAGGTATTTCTTCCCTACAATGATACTAACGGTTAATCCAGTTAATATTCTCCGAAACTTAAGGTATTGTAAATACAAATTTGACGCTACACGTAAATATTCCATACGCACTTTTCCCTGTATAATCAGTTAGCTTTCTAAATGCAAAGCTAATCAAATACTCAAATATTTAATATAATTATATAATGAATAATATTTAATAAACAATACATACCAAACATTCTAGTTTTTTATATTTCACTGAAATATATCTACTTTGTCAATATCCATAACCTCACTACAAGCCAATTTGAATACGACTTTTACTATGTTATTTAAACAAGTGAGACATAAATGTAGGGACGAGGTTTGTTAATTTCTACATCACTTTATATATTGTAGATCCTGAAGTCACAGACATTAAACCATTTTGTGACTCGTATACAGGGCAGAATAAGAACAACTATCTCTTAAAATGTTTACATCTTCGTGTTATCCAAGAACATAAGCTAAATAGTGTTACATTTTCATTTCCTGTTCGAGGTAGTACATAATATATGTAGAAAGTTGGGATCAATATAATTATCAGGGCGAAATTCTTACAGCGGGAACGTAGAAACGCGATGGTGAAACGATCATATTTCTTATCGAGGTGAAATATAGTCAAGCGTAATAATAATTACAACTTTATCATATGATACATAATAAACTATATATTGTTGATGAAACTTATTTTACTACTTTGAATCATAAATCTTGCTAGTAGTGGTCTATTATTAAATAATATATGTAAACTGGTAAAAGTCTAGTCTTTATCATAAATGTGAGGTATACATTTTCATTTCCTGTTCGAGGTAGTTCATTCAATGAGTGTGAAAAAAACTCAAGACTGCCTTCAGGGGATACTATGGCCCCAAAACACAGAAGCAGAGCTTCCTGAGGATTGGGTAGACGTCTTGATGCACTGCAGAGTCACGGTGTCCCCATGTGAAGTCATTGAAGTGGACCAAGAGATGATCAAAATGTGGGTACTTCTTTCAGACAGTTTTTACTGTAAACAAATTGATGCCTTACACAGCATACTAAGACTTTTAGAATGCAAAGTAAGAAATCTGGCGTAATGTCCTACAGAATTAAGGGGACCCGGACAGTAAAAATTTGGTAAAAATTACGTTTTCACTTTTTTATTTATTTTTGTAGACAATTTTCGTGTGAACATTTTGATATACAACACTTTATATTTTAAATTTTATTAGCACTCGTAAAAAAATAAATTTGAAAATGTGTTTACGTAAATATGGCAAGGCAACAACACCTCATAGCTGAGCAACGCAACTTATTTGTTATAGTACTCATTACTTTTAATTATGATGATGATTTAGTGTGTTACTGTTGGCTAACCTGCAAACACAACAAGGATAGCAATACTGTGTTTGTTTACATGGGTACTAGGCTACGCAAACTAAAGTCCGATGATAAGTCCATAAAACTTGCTGATGGTAAACCACTAAATCGTATAAACCGCCTTTCATCAAGTGCTATAGACCAGCTCCAGGCCTATTATGGCCAAGCCATAAGAAGGAGCAATACAGTTGAAGAGATTGAGCAAGAAATATGGGCTTTATTTTATCACAAGTCATCCAGTGATGAAAATCCTCAACATGGTCTTTGCCCAAAAGGCGCTGAAAGTTGGTGCAAGTATCAACGATTTCTTGTAACTGGTGAGACATACAAACATAAAAATAATAGCCCCTCAGTTATTATTGAGTTTATTAGGCCAGTGTTTAGGAGCTTGTCAGATCCTGATCTCTTGAAAAAGTGTTTACTCAAAAAGACCTAAAACCCTAACGAAAGTGTAAATAGTGTGATATGGGCTCGCCTCCCAAAAACTTGGATTTGTGGGTATAAAGACCTTACATTTTGGAGTTTATGAAGCCGATTCAACTTTTAATATCGGACAGATTACTAAATTTAAGGTCCTACAGAAATTGGGCATTTCTATAGGCAAAAACACTGTTTCTACAATTAAATTACTAGACACCGAGAGGCTTCGAAATTCAATGCGCGCTTTTGCTGAATTAAAGAAAATAGCAAGGCAGACCAAGAGGCAATCTAAAAGGAAGCTGGAGGACAAGGAAGAAGACCCAGACAATCCAAGTTATGGGGCTTGCCTGTTTTAAACACAATTTGTAAGTAAAATCTGTTTTTTTATAACATTGAAATAGTACGCATTACTTTAAATCGCGATTCCCGAAAGTTGCATATTTTTCAAAAAACCATTTGAGATATCAAACTGAAATTTTTACCACATATTCTAGGTTATTATTTGAACACTTTAACACGAGGATTTGTTAATCAGCATATTAGTTAATATTTTATAAAATATTATATGTAAAATTTTAAGTAAAAAATTAGCAGCATATAAAAAAAATATTTTAAAAACAAATGTGTATTTTAAAAACAATTGTGTATTTTATTAAATCCCTATGTTAAAGTGTACTTGTTCAATATTTAATTTAATATAGATAAGCATAATCTAGCCCAGACGCGTTTAGGTATAAGAGAGAGAGGGAGCGTGGTCCCAAATCAGTCGTCCGCTGTTCCAATCAGCGCCACACCCCCTGATATCTTAAAGGGTCCTGTCCTTGAAGTATTCTGGGCGCTCTTCCGCTTTGCGACTGCTGCCCGTTCGGCGAATAGCAGATACCCCTCTAACCAACCAGGGCGATAGCGTCCCCTGGAGCGAGCCGCTTCCCGCATTCTGAGTGGAATCATTCGGCCGGAGGAGACCATGTAGCTCTACAGTTCGTGGGTCACTCTTTGTGCTCGACCCTTCGTATTGACTTTGTTTTCAAGTGTTTTTCTTTAATGTGCATTACCATCCTCCTCCCACACTCCTTTGGAGGTAATTTCAGGGTATAGTGGAGAAGACAGTGTCCAGTGCGGATTATTCGTCGTTCTACCGCGGCCGCCAGCGGTGACGCCCGTTCGCTACGCGCCAATTACGTCGCGCCTAAGCACTCCTGTCGTTGCTGCTTCCCCCTGTGGATCTCTACACACAGCGAGTTTTCCAAGGTACGGTTAAAAACTCCATCACTTGTGTTGTATTCTCCTCTCACCTCTTGTTACCTGCCCCACTTTCCCGCCATTCTGCACATTGTTTTATTTTTATTCTCATAATTGGTCCTCCGATTATTAATTTTTAACTTCTGCCCCGTACATTTTTGGTCTCCGGGCCGGATTTTTGTGAATCAGTCCTGTAGATTACAGTAATTTGTGTTGTAATTAATTAATTGTAACAGGCGTCGTTACGCCATTTTTTGAATCTGCCGTACCGACGCTACCGGCTTGTATGGTGGCGCTGCGAACGTGTTGTACTGGTAACATTGTTTTCTTCTCTCGCGCAACTGGATCGTTGACGTCAACAACTATTACGTAATTGTCCGTAGGCAGTCTAATTTTACGACCGCCCCTCAACAGCTGATGGCCCGATCGATACTTGAATGCACGGCCTCCGCTGCAGTCAGCTGTAGAGGTGTGCCTTTGGAGCTGGAGCTGTTTCAAATCAGCGCTCCGCTGCTGGAGCGGAGCGGAGCAGCGCTCCGTGACTCTCGAAACAGCTCCAGCTCTAACCTTATATATTCATATAATTACTCTCTCGGAGCGTCTGTGGAGCTATCAGCTGTGGCCTACAACTTGTTGACAAACCAAAACAAACCAGTTTCAGTTTCAGTAGGAGTTCTAACGTAGACATACAGTGAAAAGTGATATTTTTGTGCGGTTTACGAGTATGACTAGTATTGATTGGTTTTTGTGCAGTTAATTAACATGGCATCAAAAGTACAGAAATCTAAGACAAGTTCAATTTGGTCTCATTTTACAGTTATTGATGCTAACCTTAAAAACTGTAGATGTGAACATTGTGGCTTGGTTATGTGCTACCGTACATCAACGTACAATTTGAAGAGGCATATTGAGAGAAAAAACATGTCGGAATTACTTTGAGTGTTATAAGTTCAAAATCAACAAGTGTAAGTGATCGTGATGTGAATGTTACAACCAACACTGGACCTACCGATTCAGCCGCTTCATTTAGTAACTTTGCAACTGAAAAATGAACCTCAACCTGGGTGAGTTGCCTTCTAATCAATTAGATAAGCCAAAGGGGAAGTGCTAAACAAAACCACTCTATCGAGTTTTATACCAAAAAAAATGAATAACAACCAAAAGAAAAGGTAGAAGCTGCGTTTCTAAAGCTATTTTACAAAGATTTCCAACCGTTTTTTCTATTGTGGAGGACTCTGGTTTTCGGGGAATTCGTTACAGCTTTAAACCCTTCTTTTGAAATTCCATCAAGGAAAGTGGTTTCAAAAAACCTAATACCCACACCACGTACGACAAATGTAAGCTTCAAGTAGCTGAGTTAATGAAAAAATGTGGAAAACATCTGTTTAACGACAGATGCATGGACATCTACGATCAATGAATCGTATATAGCTGTTACAGGGCATTTCATTACCAATGATTTTGTGTTGAAATCAGTTTCTCTTAGACTGTATTTTAATTGGAGGGCTCACATACTTCTAGCCATTTAGGCCGAAGAAATCAAGAAAAAATAACGAATTTCTATAAAATCTCAGACAAAATCTTAGTTGTTGTAACAGACAATGCCTCCAATGTCGTTGGAGCCATAAAAATGTTTTAATGTGGAGTCATTGGCCGTGCTATGCACATACTCTTAACCTAGTGGTTCATGATGCCATATCAAAGGTAGATACAGTAATCACCAAATGCAAAAAGATTGTCTCATTTTTTAAGAGAAGCAACGCAGCCACTGAAAAACTATTAAAATACCAAATCAACAATGGCGTTAAAGACCCTAAACGCTTACTTCAAGATGTAAGTACGAGATGGAACAGCACATATTACATGGCTTTGTAGATTTGTTCAGTTAAAAGAGGCTGTAATAAGCACTTTGGCATTGCTGGACAAAGACTTGCCATCTTTAATTTTCTAATGAATGGAAACTTTGCAGTGACCTTTGCAAAGTCCTAAAAAACCATTTGAAGAGGTCACAGCAAAGATGAGTGGGGAATCCTACTTCACTGGAAGTCAAATAATTGTTTTGACGCTTGGGCTGCAAAATGTTTGCAGCAAACTATGTACACTAAAATTTGCACCCTGATGCAATACAGGTAGTACAGAACCTGCTCATTGGGGTTATTCAGCCAGATACCATTGACATTGAGTACAACAAGTTAGTAGTACTTAATACCTTTTTGGACCCAAGGTTCAAATTGTATGCATTTTCTGACGACAAATGTCAACAGTTTGCTAAGAATCATGTGATTACGGTCGTTGCAGCTATGATTTCCGCCACTTCTGCCACCGCAATGGAACAATCCCCTCCTGGTACACCATCTTTGACTTTGACCAACCAATCTGGTCCATCACAATTTGAAGAAGAAGAATGTTCAGTATTTTCTATGTTTGATTCTGTAATAAAATCTGTACAAAGGCAGACTCCCGGAACTCCCAACGATTGTGCTAACCGCCGAAATCGACAGGTACATCGCTGAACCACCACTTCCCAGAGAAGGCGATCCTCTGTCCTGGTGGAGGATTCACGAGGCAGTCTACCCAAATCTCAGCAGACTCGTTTAAAATAAACATGGGGTTTGTGGGTACGTCAGTTACCTTGTGAAAGAATTTTTTCCCGAACGGGAATAATAATAAGTGACCGAAGATCACGTATCAAATCCATGAAAGTGACTCAACTTGTGTATCTAAATGCAAATCATGAATACTTGTGTAAATAATTTGTATATTATTTTATATTTTCTGTTACCGTACTATTTTTTATGTTTTATTACTACAGTGTGAAAATAAATATAAATAAAATGTACGTGTAGTCTTCTTACCCAAAAATTTAGATTTTCATAATACGTATTATAAAAAAGTAAGTAGTAATTAAAACTGTCAGCACCTTAGCATATTTGTTTACAGTAGTATTTGCTGTTTATAACATCATAACCAAGCAATAAGCTCCAATCTACAAGGGAGCAGACAGATGCCGCACATCGCGCCGGAGCGGTTGCCGGAGCTGGAGCTGTTTAAAGAGCTAGCTCCGCAAACGGAGCCGGAGCTAGTTTGGCTTCTCCGCTCTCGGAGCTACTTGGCACACCTCTAGTCAGCTGTACCGGTTTTTGATACTGCATTTCTCTCGCCGTAACGGAACTCTGTTTATATCTCTGAATAGAGACTCGGACACGAGTCCACCCATACTCTCTCTCACATTAGTAATATACTAGTAATGTATTTAGTTTAACAACAGGGGCAATATCTGGTTTAGTTAATTGACCACTCTTTCTTTGATAGTATTAATTAACTCACAATAATTTCTCCATTCCATTAATGTAACTTTGTGCTAGTGGAAATTTAATTGTTCCTTGTAATTGTTTTCTAAAGCAATATATTGCTCACTATTCAATTTGCTATTGAATAACATTTCGCTTTGTTCCATTGTTAATTTACTTGTTAAATATAAGCAATCCAATTTAATTGCCATTCTATGTTCTCATGTCAATTTAAGATTTTAACTTGAACTGATTTGCTCTCCTTTTCATTGCAATTATATCATTGTTGTTTCATGTTCTAGCGTAAATTATGTTAAGAAGTGTTATAGATTTAACTCTCTGATCGATAGTATTGGTGATTGTAGGTCAATTCTATGGTGTACTCTTGCCAAATTATTGAAAGCAACATTTCTTATCTCTAACCTACATATTTAGCTACTTATTTCTCTACACTCCATTGTATTTTGTCAATTTTATTTTAAAAGGTTCATTCACCGTTCTCTACATTGTGTGTCTCTTTATCAACCTGATTAACTTAGGATATCTCTCACGGGTTACTTAATTGTTTAATAACAATTATCACTGTCTTTCTTATATTATTTTTACTAATTAATTGCTCCATTTAAAATATTTTCTCGCCTTAGGGTTACATAAAACATTGGTACTTAGATTAGCTATTAAGGTAGCTTAGGTGGACATACCGGCACTTAATGTGATCTAATTTTGTCTTATCTCAACTTAACTTGTTCCCCCCTTTCGCTTACATTGATTTGTTTACATTACGGTATCCCTCCATTGTTTTTTAAATTATCTTTGTTAATTGTCTCATTTTATTGTTTTGTGGCACTATCGGGAAACTTTGGTAATTCTCATTTGTAAAACTGCTTTGCCCCTTTCGAATATCACAATGGCTCCCAAGGAATTCAAATACGAAAAACTTATCGTAAATCAACAGATCTTATCAAATCTCGTTTTGCTTCTCTTAACGAAACCGTCACGAAAATCACTACCAGCGCTCCACCTTTGACACCAGTTCAAATCAGACAATTAAACACAGTGTTCGCGGAACTAAAGAAGAAACGCGCGGACTTTGAACTTAACCTTCAACGTGTCATCGAACGGTGACAGTGAAGCAGCGGATCAAGATACTCTTTCCAAAGATCAGGATGAGGTTAACGACCTATATGTCGCTATTTCTAGCTTGATCGAGGTTCATCTTGTCACTGAACCCACAACTCCCGCGTCTCATCACATTCTGATCATCCCGCGTTGTTCCCCACGACGGTAACTGGAGTCAAGTTGCCTAAATTAAACTTACAGACGTTTGATGGTTTCTTCCTATGAAATGGATTTCATTTATCAACCTGTTTGACACTACAGTACACCGCAGTGCTTCACTCTCTAACGTCGCTAAGTTCCAGTATTTACTGAGCATATTGGAAGGCGAACCTCTGAACTTAGTGAAGTCGCTCAATCTCACCCCCGCCAATTACCTCATTGCTTATCAGTTGTTGCGGGACAGATATCATAACATACGCCGCCTCACTATCTCCATCTAAATTATATTACTTGACATGCCCGCAGTTCGCTAGCAACAATGCCTAAACAACTTAGAGCGTTCATAACAACATTTTAATGAACATTCAGAGTCCTTGAAAGCCCTGGACTGTGATATCGCCTCTGATAATCCTCTATTGTCAGCTCACTTGTTGCGCAAACTTGACAGCAAAACTGTCCAGAAATTGGAACAGTATCGTGAGTCCCAAAGAGAGCCTGGCGCCGCTCCGCATTCCCTCCCCCAAGGTCACGGAGATTATATAACATTTTTAAAAATCTGGAATGCTCCCAGATTGAAGGACGCTAGCCTTCACACCCACTCTGAGACGAAAATACTGTCTACCTCTTCCAGACCGAGGGTTGAAAAGCGTGTTCAGTTCGCCTCCCCCAAGCAAATGAATTTGTTAGCTACTGACGCTAAAATTAATTCAAACTACGAAGCTCTTTGTTTTTGTTTGCCGGAAAGGTTCATTCACCGTTCTCTACATTGTGTCTCTTTATCAACCTGATTAACTTAGGATATCTCTCACGGGTTACTTAATTGTTTAATAACAATTTATCACTGTCTCTCTTATATTATTTTTACTAATAATTGCTCCATTTAAAATATTTTCTCGCCTTAGGGTTACATAACATTGGTACTTAGATTAGCTATTAAGGTAGCTTAGGTGGACATACCGGCACTTAATGTGATCTAATTTTGTCTTATCTCAACTTAACTTGTTCCCCCTTTCGCTTACATTGATTTGTTTACATTACGGTATCCCTCCATTGTTTTTTAAATTATCTTTGTTAATTGTCTCATTTTATTGTTTTGTGGCACTATCGGGAAACCTTTGGTTAATTCTCATTTGTAAAAAACTGCTTTGCCCCTTTCGATATACATGGCTCCCAAGGAATTCAAATACGAAACTTATCGTAAATCAACAGATCTTATCAAATCTCGTTTTGCTTCTCTTAACGAAACCGTCACGAAAATTCACTACCAGCGCTCCACCTTTGACACCAGTTCAAATCAGACAATTAAACACAGTGTTCGCGGAACTAAAGAAGAAACGCGCGGACTTTGAAACTTAACCTTCAACGTGTCATCGAAGGTGACAGTGAAGCAGCGGATCAAGATACTCTTTCCAAAGATCAGGATGAGGTTAACGACTATATGTCGCTATTTCTAGCTTTGATCGAGGTTCATCTTGTCACTGAACCACAACTCCCGCGTCCTCATCTACATTCTGATCATCCCGCGTTGTTCCCCACGACGGTAACTGGAGTCAAGTTGCCTAAATTAAACTTACAGACGTTTGATGGTTCTCCTATGAAATGGATTTCATTTATCAACCTGTTTGACACTACAGTACACCGCAGTGCTTCACTCTCTAACGTCGCTAAGTTTCCAGTATTTTACTGAGCATATTGGAAGGCGAACCTCTGAACTTAGTGAAGTCGCTCAATCTCACCCCCGCCAATTACCTCATTGCTTATCAGTTGTTGCGGGACAGATATCATAACATACGCCGCCTCACTACTCTCCATCTAAATTATATACTTGACATTGCCCGCAGTCGCTAGCAACAATGCTAAACAACTTAGAGCGTTCATAACAACATTTTATGAACATTCAGAGTCCTTGAAAGCCCTGGGACTGTGATATCGCCTCTGATAATCCTCTATTGTCAGCTCACTTGTTGCGCAAACTTGACAGCAAAACTGTCCAGAAATTGGAACAGTATCGTGAGTCCCAAAGAGAGCCTGGCGCCGCTCCGCATTCCCTCCCCAAGGTCACGGAGATTATAACATTTTTAAATCTGGAATGCTCCCAGATTGAAGACGCTAGCCTTCACACCACTCTGAGACGAAAATACTGTTCTACCTCTTCCAGACCGAGGGTTGAAAAGCGTGTTCAGTTCGCCTCCCCCAAGCAAATGAATTTGTTTAGCTACTGACGCTAAAAATTAATTCAAACTACGAAGCTCTTTGTTTTTGTTGCCGGAAATCTGGGCACAAAATTTACCAATGTCCTCTGTTTAAGGACAAGTCTCCTAATGAGCGGTACAACCTCGTTAAAGGTAACCAGCGGTGCATTTCATGCTTGGGAAATCATCCGATTAAAGAGTGCAGATCCAAGAACAACATGTTCGACTTGCCACAGGAAACACCATTCGCTTCTGCACTTTAATAACAGCGCCGATAGCCTAGCTCTTCCGCCACTGCGCCTCTACCCCCCCCCCCGCTAGCTGTCAACACAACACTGACTTGTGCCGCGCGCTCCACCTCTCTCACTGAAACAACGCACCGTGCTGCTCTGTACAGCACTGGTCAAAACTCACTGCCCACAATGGCCAGTCATATATTTTCCGCGCCTTAATTGGATTCTGGCAGTATGTCCCTGACTTTGTTTCTGAGCGTGCTTGCTCAGCTGTTAGGCTCACGTCGAGCCAGCCTTCTAACCTCACTGTCATTGGGTTAGCCCAAAACATGACTAACACCAGAGGGTCACTAGATCTCAATCTTGAAACATTATCGGGACACTTAATTGCCCCCAAAACCATTCCTTCCATGTACTGGAAAAAATCTCTCTCGAACTTCCGCGGGTAGAACTTAACCCGGAAGTACTCATGCGAACAAAATCTTTTGTTCTCGCGGGACCCGACCTTTGGCAAGCCTGGTCCAATCGATGTCCTCATCGGCAACTCTCTCTTCCCTCAACTGCTTACCAATGAGCGACACTCTCTCGGGGCGAATATGCCTTCTGCTCTTGGCACTATTTTTGGATATGTGATTGTTGGAAGTGCGCCGTGTCTCTCTACCGCGCAAAGAACCTCTAATCTCGCCATCTCTCTCCTCTCGACCACAGATACTGACCTCCACTCCTCCCTTCAACGATTTTGGACACCAGGAAGAACTTCCGATCTGTAGTAAAAAATCGGAAGAAGAAATCGCGTGTGATAAAACTGTTTGAGACATCGCATACACGTGACTCGGAAGGTCGCTATGTAGTCAAGCTTCCCTTTGTTGACAAACCTCGCCCCACACTAAAATTGGGAACGTCAAGGTCAACCGCCGCTCATCGCCTGGAGTCTATGGAGAGGCGGATCCACGCCAGAAATAAACTCCCCCTGAAGGCGCTCTATATCGAGTTTCATGACCGAGTACGAGGCGCTCGGACACATGAAAATGTCTTCCCCATCCTGATTTTATCTGCTCCGCATTATTTTCTCCCCACATCATGGGGGTAGTGAAAGAGTATAGTAGCACTACCAAGCTTCGTGTTGTTTTTGACGCCAGTGCCAAGACCGGCTCAGGCCTATCCCCTCAACGACGTACTTCTCACCGGTCCAAAGTTACAAAATATATTTGTGATATCCTTCTCCACTTCCGGCTGAAAAATTTTGTTTTTTTCGTGCGGACATTCCGGCAGATGTACGCCAAATTAAGATTCATCCAGACGACCAAAGGTTTCAGCTCATCCTTTTGGCGTGAAAAACCCCTCCCTTCCGCTCTCTACTTACCAGCTGACCACGGTGACGTATGGTATGAACTGTTCACCCTACCTCGCCATAAAAACTCTCCGACAATTGACACAAGATGAAGGTTCCAATTTCCTCAGGCAGCTCACATTCTGAAACACCATAGCTATGTGGACGATTTGATAGCCGGAGCGTCCACTGAAGACGAAGCTCTCCAACTTCAACATCAGCTGATTCGAGCTTCTCCGCTTAGGCGGCTTTGAAACTGAGGAAATGGGTTTCTAATTGCCCAAAATTACTTCAACCATTGCCTGCCTCTCATCAAGAATCCCCTGTGTTTCTTCAACCTTCGTCGGACCCTCTGTTCTCCATCTTAGGTATCCATTGGTCACCTGTGACCAGACTGTTTTAAATATAACCTCAACTTCACATGTGATGCCCCGACTAAGCGGAAAGTGCTAAGTCTGATCGCTCGGATTTACGACCCGTGCGGTTTTTTGTCCCCTTGCATAATGATAGCAAAGCGCTTCATGCAAGTTGTTGTGGACTTCCGGTGTATCTTGGGATGAACCCTTGTCTCCGGACCTCGCGCTAAAATGGCGAGGACTTTGTGATATCGACTTAAAAAACATTGTTGAAGTGTCGATCCTCGGCCGATAATGGCCACCCCCTCTAGCTCATGTGAAGGACTACATGGTTTCTCGGACGCATCCGAGACCGGTTACCGCCGCTGTTGTGTATATAAGGTGCATAAACACTGATAGTGAAGTGAGTGTGACCCAAATAATTTCAAAAACTCGTGCTGCCCCGCTAAAACGAGTAACTTTGCCGCGATTTAGAGTTGTGCGCGGCTCACCCTCCTGGCTAATTTAGTTCATTATGTACAGTCTCAGTATTCCAGTGTATTAAGTATTGACTCTACAACTTTGTGGTGTGATTCGACTGTGACTCTGTCCTGGATACATACTCTCCCTTACCGCCTCAAAACGTATGTAGCGAATCGTGTAGCTCAAATCCAAGAGCTCATTCCTCCCTCTTCTTGGCGTCATGTGTCTAGTGCTGACAACCCTGCAGACTGTGCTTCTCGTGGGATCCTCCCTTCGGAACTTGTTCATCACACTCTTTGGTGGCACGGACCCTTGTGGCTGCAACTTACCTCCTCCAGATTGGCCCACTTCCAGTTTTTCTCCGCTCGATGATTCTCCTTGGACGAGTTGAAGCCCGTTCCGCTGTCCGTCTTCGTTGCAGCCTCCCAGCCTCCTTGGGATCTACTCACTCGTTTCTCCTCCTGGACCAAGCTGCTCCATGTGTTGGGTATCTCCTCCGGTTCGTCTCTCATAGCCGCCGGCAAGAACATCATGTGGGTCCTCTTTCTGTCGTCGAGGTGCGAGCTGCTCAAACTTCGCCTCTTCCAATTAGTTCAACGAGAATCTTTTCCTGATGACCTGGCAGCCCTTCGAGACAACAAGAACTGCTCCATCAAGCTACAGCGCCTTGCTCCCTTCATTGATGCTGAAGGACTCCTCCGTGTTGGTGGTCGACTAAAGCTTGCTGACTTGACGGAAGAAGTGCGCCACCCTGTATTTTGCCTAAATCTCACCATGTTGTTAACTTACTAATAGACCACACTCACCTACAAAACTTACATTCAGGGGTTCAATTAACCATGTCCCTTTTAGCCCAGCATGTCTGGATTCTCTCTGCTCGTAGTGTGGTGCGCTCGCGCATTTTTCAATGCCTCCCTTGCTTTAAACAAAGACCCCAAGCCTTTGTTCCCTCTCATGGGTGATCTACCCAAAGCCCGCATAATTCCCGCTCGACCTTTTCTTGTCGACAGGCATTGACTATGGGTGGTCCCTTCAACGTCAAGATTCACAACCTCCGCTCTATCCGACACACTAAAGCTTACATCTGTCTTCTTTGTGTGCCTAGTGACTAAGTCTGTACATATAGAAGTCGCCACTGATCTGTCCACGGACGCATTTATAGCCGCACTCACACGTTTTTGGTTTCACGTAGAGGCCTATGTACCGACATCTATAGTGACTGTGGTACAAACTTTGTTGGTGCGGAGAAACTCTTTACAGCAACTAATCACTTCCTCTGGCAAGCTCCAAATTCACCAATTTTCCCTCGGCCAGAAAATTAACTTTCATTTTTAACCCCCTGCAGGCTCCCCACCATGGCGGCCTCTGGGAAAGCGCCATTAAGAGCGCCAAATTTTCACTTGAAAAGAGTTCTGGGCACCTATGTTCCCACTCTTGCCCAATTTACCACCCTCACTTGCCAGGTGGAAGAGCAATGTTGAATTCCCGCCCGCTTACTGCGCTCTCCAGTGACCCCAACGATTTACAACCTCTCACTCCGGGGCACTTCCTGATTGGAGCGCCGCTAGGTGGCTGTGCCCGAACGCAACCTTGCAGATTTGCCGGATAACAGGCTGGCTCATTGGGCAGCTAGTGCAGGCTTTCTCCCAGCGAGTGTGGAAAACGCTGGAGCAGGGAGTACCTCCATTCCCTCCAGCAAAGACTTAAAGTGGGAGCGGCCCTCCCGATATTTACAAGTTGGCGATCTAGTATTGGTCCAACAAGACTCTCCCTCGCTGTGTTGGCCCCTCGCTAGAATAACTAAGCTTTTCCCTGGACGTGACAGTGTAGTGCGTGTGGTAGAACTCAAAGACCCCCCAAGGTACCTTCACACGCCCGGCAGTCAAAAGTGTTCCTGCTGCCGTTCTTGTCACCAATAGCTTAAGTCTATCTCAACACTTTAGGATAGATAGTTAAGACCTAGTTTAAGATGTTAGTCTTTAGCTTTATTTCTCATGTTCTTTCTCGATCATGCCACTTTGATTTGTTGAATCCTGATGATTCAAAGCCGCCGGTATGTTCAATATTTAATTTAATATAGATAAGCATAATCTAGCCCAGACGCATTTAGGTATAAGAGAGAGAGGGAGCGTGGTCCCCAAATCAGGAGTCGTCCGCTGTTCCAATCAGCGCCACACCCCCTGATATCTTAAAGGGTCCTGTCCTTGAAGTATTCTGGGCGCTCTTCCGCTTTGCGACTGCTGCCCGTTCGGCGACGAATAGCAGATACCCCTCTAACCAACCAGGGCGATAGCGTCCCCTGGAGCGAGCGCTTCCCGGCATTCTGAGTGGAAATCATCGGCCGGAGACCATGTAGCTCTACAGTTCGTGGGTCCACTCTTTGTGCTCGACCCTTTCGTATTGACTTTGTTTTCAAGTGTTTTTCTTTAATGTGCATTACCATCCTCCTCCCACACTCCTTTGGAGGTAATTTCAGGGTATTAGTGGAGAAGACAGTGTCCAGTGCGGATTATTCGTCGTTCTACCGCGGCCGCCAGCGGTTGACGCCCGTTCGCTACGCGCCAATTACGTCGCGCCTAAGCACTCCTGTCGTTGCTGCTTCCCCACTGTGGATCTCTACACACAGCGAGTTTTCCAAGGTACGGTTAAAAACTCCATCACTTGTGTTGTATTCTCCTCTCACCTCTTGTTACCTGCCCACTTTCCCGCCATTCTGCACATTGTTTTATTTTTATTCTCATAATTGGTCCTCCGATTATTAATTTTTAACTTCTGCCCCGTACAGTACTAATAATGTCAAATAATGTGTTGTAAAAATTTAATTTGGATATCTCTAATAGATTTTGAAGAAAGCGATCCAAAAAATACACATTTCAACATTAGCTTAATAGGACTGTCCGGTTCCCCTTAATTATAATGAACCATGGTTACAAGTAAAAATCGTATATTTTTATATTAGGTTTAGGCTATTCGTACATGTTTCAAAACTTGATAAATACATTAGGTACATATGTAAATTTGATATTTGTTCTCTTTCAACCCTTAAAACGTGAGGGGATTAAAAAGTTTAGTTCATCATTTTGTAGGGATGAACATGTTAAGTCCTGATACTTATGTTTTGTGAATTATTTGATGACTTACATTGATTAGCATTAAGTGTTTATTTGTAAAAGGCACAACAATAAGTTAATAAACAAATTTTAAAATGGATAAAATTTTATAGTTTGATCCATAAAAAATAAAAAATGTCAGCAAAGTCTGTTTTACTCTCCTGTAAAAGTTGTTATATGAAATTAACATTTCCTTCTCCTGAGCCCTTCACATATTGAAAAATAACCCTTTATTCAAATTATTTAGACCAAATTATCGAAGGAAGATTTACGATTAAACTTAGAGGTAATGAACCTTTAACCCAACTGTAATAACGTCACAATTGTAAGCAGAACCTTTTTTTCAATTGTTAATCATAATTTTATTCATAAGTTATTTACTCATTGAATACATTTCTTCATGTGCTTTCAACGTAAAAGTTGCTTTAAACCACTATAATATTAAATGTGATGCTCTGATTTTGATTTTCCTCATCTATCCATTTCAATACTCTCTGGTAAACACCTTATGCCGAAAACTTTAAACTGAGAACTGTTAAACAGTTAAAGATCAAGCTTACAGTATACTTTCTAGAATGTAAATATAAACAAATTTAAAATATTTGTTTAATTAAGTAAACGTATTGTTATGCTAACATAAAAACATTTTTACATATAACATAACATTTTATGAAACAGGTTCTTCCATTTAGTAATATTTTTGTAAAAACGCTAATTTATAGTACAAATTGGACTTATAGTTACCACTAGATCTTAGGGCGTAGCCCTGAAGGAATACTTTAAATAAGTATAGGTTTCTTTATTAACTATGGACCCTAAGAATGTCCATTAAAATTTAAATAAAATCGATCCTGTAATTCGTATGCGATTGATAGAGAAACACACATAGACAAGTTTAGCTTGTTACATAGTAGTATAGTTTTCATATCTATATTTATATACGTATTTTTAAGGACACAACGACGTGTTAAATAAACAATATAAAAATTTAAAATAATGCCAATATCGTCACATTTTTTAAAATTTTTATTTATTTAGGATATAAAAGAAATTAAATTATGTCATTTATGTAGTAATCACTATTGGATTTTCAAAACCGTTTATAGGAACAGATAATAAATTTTGTCATATAACTTTCGTGTCGTAGATTTAATACTCTGCTGATTAGATTTTAGTCAACACCTAAATGGTATCTAAACACTAAGTATTCAACCTCATCATCCATAAAGTGCAGCGATTTAGCAAATGCATTGCCTTTGTCCGTGTTTATTACTTATGAATTATTCATCGTGCGATCTCAATTTAATCCTTGCAGACGACTTTATTTGTTTTGATTTCCTAATGAAGTGTCTTGACTCTTTCCATAACTTACCCCTTTGAAATTAAAATCGCGTTAGCAATTATTCATTTCAAACTATAACATCCCTTATACAATCTTTGAAGGCGGATGGAGAAATTCTTCTTTTCGATATAACCATCCAAAACATCTAATTAAGGGGACTGTTACACAAAAAATAAATAAAATAGTATTTTTTTTTAATTTTCCTTGTTTTTATTTGGCATGTACTGATGTACAGTAATTTGTTTTTTCCTATTATTACTATAGGCTGGTAAAACAAAAAATATTATTGAAACCCTTGCATGTCATTTTTCGACACTAACTGAACATCAGTCATGTTCCACTAGCTAACACTTTCATATATTTCATTGTTTTGCTGTATTTAACTTTTTATTTTGGCTATACTATCTAGCATCTTTATTTCAGGTTACTATTATTGTTACTACTGTCAAAAGAGGATGGGAAAGCGGCTTTTAAAATTAAAATCTGTCTCGGGTAAAGTAAAACTTGAGGATGGTAAGGGATTAGGTGGGCAGGGTAGGCTAAGTGAGCCTAATATTCAAAAACTGCAGACCTATTATGGCCTGGCCATAAGGCGAAATGTGCAGAGTGTTTGAAGAGATGAGAAAGGCAATATGGGCAGTTTAATTTCACACGATGTCATCAAATGATAAACCTACTCATCAGCTATGCCCTAAAGACAATGAGACATGGTGTAAATACAACCTGAGTTTACTGACCAATGAAATGTATGACCATGATAAACATTTTCACATCCCTGAGTGTGTTATGAGTTTTATAAAACCCATATTCAAAGACCTTTCAGAAACCAAACTGTTGGAGCGATGTTTGAAAGGGAAATCACAAAACCAAAATGAGTCATTGAATAGTGTCATTTGGTCCCTAATACCAAAAAGAACTTTTGTAACTCTGCCTACCCTTAAATTTGGTGTTTACTCTGCAGTTTGTAGCTTTAATGACGGCTTTTCTAGTAAATTACAAGTTTTGGAAGCATTAAACCTACGTCCAGGGAAAAATGTTATAAAAGCGATGCAGCGCCTAGAAATAGTGCGAGTGAAGGAAGCGGACAAGAAAGTTCAAGAACTAGAAAAGAAAATAAGGAACAAGAGAGCTTTGAAAAGAAAACGTCTTGAAGACATGTTTACACAAAGTGAAGACCCAGATAATCCATTCTACAGGTTGGGAAACTACTAGGCTATTATAGTTGAAGACATTTTCTTCGAATCCCGTAAGTTGGGTTTTTTCTATTTAGATGCAAGTTTTCTCAGCCATTTATGAACTTAGACCTCTCAAATTTTTACCACGTTTACTTTGTACTATAATCTAGGTCCTTACCAAAGTGTTTTACAAAATAAAAAGTATTATCTTAGAAATAAATTATATTTTGTGATTTTTTTAGTTTTAAAAAGGTGAATTTTTTAAAATTTGTTTTTTAATACTAAAAGATGATAAATTGTAATTTAGGTTGGTCACGAACTATAAAAAGGTGTACTTTAAAAGACAAAAAAATCAAAGCTCTATCATGACTCATTATTTTAGAAACCTGCATTAAGTTTATATGGATTAAGATAGGCGGTAACAGTCCCATTAAACAACTATTCCGCGTTTCAAACATTAAATAATGTCATAAAAATATACAAAAAGTTGCGTTTGTTTATAAATATGCTGGGTTGTAGTGAAGAAGTAAAAGAAAAATGTATCATATATTATATGTGTATCCTTGTATTTTTAGTGTTTATAGAATATATATATATATATATATATATATATATATATATACATATGTATGTATATAAAATATTTTAACTATTTAATTTAAATTTCTCTTATCTAACTTATCTATTGTCCATATGGCTATACTAGGTTTTTAGGGTTAAAATATGTTTATGCCATCTAGTTAAAACAGCTGATATACTCATTATTTTCAAACACCTGTGCATTATATATATTTCTTTGATAACTGCTTGGACCGATTCCTTCACTCATTACCATTTGGGTTTTATTTATAACAAATGCGCCTGTAATATATATATGTAATTTAATTTGTTATACATGTATATATATATATATATATATATATATATATATATATATATATATATATATATATATATGTATAATATATATACATGTGTGTGTGCGTGCGTGTGTGTGTGAGTGTGCGTGCGTGCGCGTGTGTGTGTGCGTGCGTGTGAGTCTGTGTGTGTGTGTGTGTGTTTGTGTGTGTGTGTGTGTGCGCGCGCGTAAATACATTTGTAGCTGTCTGTCTGTCTGACTTTCCACGAGATGTCTCGAAAACCAACTGATCTATTAACTTTTGGTATAAAGATTAATTTTTATATAAGGAATGCTAATATCGAAGATGTCTCACGTCCCTTCATGAATGATTTTGGCTGAACTACATTGACACTAATAGTCTATTAATTTAGAAAAAGACAATGTTTAATATTTTATTGTCGACGAGGGAGCGTTATATTTGTATTAGTGTATTAATGTTAATATTCCCTCATGACAGAACCAATGTTTTCAACATATCGTGTGTAGTGGACTCAAGCCATACGGCGAACTCCATTCCATAATATATGTAGAATGTTGGGATCAATATAATTATTAGGGCGAAATTCTTACAGCGGGAACGTAGAAACGTGATGGTGAAACGATCATATTTCTTATCGAGGTGAAATATAGTCAAGCATAATAATAATGACAACTTTATCATATGATACATAATAAACTATATATTGTTGATGAAACTTATTTTACTACTTTGAATCATAAATCTTGCTAGTAGTGGTCTATTATTAAATAATATATGTAAACTGGTAAGAGTCTAGTCTTTATCATAATAATGTGAGGTATACATTTTCAGCATCTTTATGCATGATTATCATTTTCAGCATGATTATCTTATATTAACATATATAATAATTTAGTTTCATGCTTTGCCAAACGGTTTAAAAAGCGGTGAAAGTTGTAAATGAGTTACAAAGAGCGTGAATGAAAGGAAAATGAAGGCAATATAATTAAACCATAAACAATTATCATACATGCTGTCTCTGGGTAATCTGACGTGAGTGTGTGGAAGCTATCTTGTGTGTAATGTGATTGGATCAAAGGTCTTGATTACGTTTCAGGCTCTATGGAAACCTCTCACTCGACATCCTCAGGCATTGATTAACCATCCAAGAGCTCATTCATGTGTTTCCTGCTACCACTGGAGCGTTTAGATTATCTCTCATAATGAACTACCTATTTATAGTGACTAATACTATTTGATGGTGTGTATTTCCTTTAATAAACTATTTTGGTTTTAGAATACAGATATATATATATATATATATATATATATATAAGTAGATAGTAATATGGGGTTCCTGGCGCACTTTCGGAGCCGACCGAAAAGCAATGTAAAATACTGTTCAATGTACCATAAAGGAAGCTGAGAAATAACACAGCAAATCTCAATGAAAAATTAACCGAATCTACAGTCGTTCGTCTCCAAAAGCGATCGGTACATTACTATCTACTCTGTGGAATGAAAAATTAACCAAATCTACAGCTGTTTGCTTCTACTTTCTTAAGCTGTGCTTTGTAAAATGTTGTCAAATCTGCTACGAATAAAGGAAAAATCTTCGAAATCTTAATAAAATTTAATCAATTTAAAACATTTTTACTAAAAACATACTTTAATAAAAAACTTTTCTACTAAATAGTCACCAAACAACATGAACTCACCAAAGTCTCTACAATTTCTAGCATTAAAACAGTGCAACAAAGATTAATTCAGTGAATTGCCGGTTTATTCTCAACAACAGTTGATACCGTCTTTAAATGAAACAGAATTAAAAGAACTTGTAGAGTCTTTTGCAGAAAGAACGAAAACTGCACACGTGTACACACAAAAAACGAAAAAAAAATAAGGGATTATATATTTAATATAATTACGAAAGATATTGAAAAGAAAGTAAAAAATAAACAAACAGAGAGTTTTCATCGTTTTTTTATGACATTTTTCCCATATTATACGTTCTTTCAAGATAATCAAGACTTAATTGATGAATTTCTTAGGAATTTTTGTGAGTATCAAGATTTATCAACACAATTCATTAAAGAGCATTATAGAATTTTTCTTATAGAATATAGCCACATTTTGTGTGAAACAAAAGGTATTACTGTAGATAATATTCCATGTGATTCCTATGAAGAAAGACACCAACTATGGTTATCAAAACAGTACTATGACGTGGGGAGGGACTGCAAGTTTTAGAGTTAAGACTTTATTCTACAAAGTTAATTGTTATAATTTCTTTATCTTTTATAGTCTTCTTTCCAGTAACAATCAAGTGTAATTTTTCATTTTTGTTTAATTCTTTAATCTTTTTTTCATCCAAAACAGTCAAAAATCTGTTCGGCAAGTGTACTTTACAATCTTCCAACTCGGCAATTATTGTAAACCCGAATTTATCTTTCATTTTCTCCAAATTCAAGATTCTATGTTTCTTCCTTTCTTCCAATTCATTTAACTTCTTATACTCTTTAAACTTACATTCTCCAATATCATTTAACTCTTTCAAGAACTCCATTTAAATAGAAAAAATTTAAAGACGGAAAAAATGAAATTCGCTAACCTTCACTCGAGAAGTCGGGGAGAATGTGAGTAAAACCGCATTCTTTTCAAGAGGTTCTTCGTTTAATTTCTCCAAATGTACTATAAAATCATCGAGGATTTCTGGTTCAAAATCATAAACAAATTCAACATCCAGATAATGAAAAAATACAGGTAATATCTTTTCATAATAAACGTGTGTATCGATACCTACAAACCTAATGTATTCTTTGAAAAGGAAAATAATTTTGTCAATGGTTCCAAGAGATAAGTAAAAATTTTTATTCTGTTTTCTAAATTCTGTAACAAATTTTGTTTGCTTCTTGTCTCCATATTGCAATTTTGTAAGCAGGTTATTCAAATGTGTTAATTTATTTCGAAATTTCTTAGGTTTAGGTCTTTCTAACAAAATTAAATTACAACCTCTACAAACTAAATATCTTTTATCGATAATTTCTCCTCTATTAGAACACTTGTAACAGTTTGCATTATACTCTTCTATTTAAACAAAAAGATTTTTTTATAAATGGAGATTATGGAACTAAGTCTGCCGAGATATAAATTTTTCAGCGCAAATGTTTGTGTTTACATTTCTACAACAGAGATAAATAGAAATAATTTCATTCTATTGTACAACTATTTAGGATATTATGTGTACGATTACAAAGATTATTCCGGAAGAAATCGAGATTTTTCATCAGCGAAAGAGTATATTTTTGAAGTTTTAGAAGGAATGAAAGAGAATAATATGAACATCATCAATTATTGTAAAAGACAAAATGAATGATTGTGTCTTTGGTGTAGTGTTGTTAGTGTGCGTGTTTGCGCTATGGGGAATCACATCACATTCAACTTCTACGGTGTCTATTGTTTAGAGACTTGGCCCTGCACTGCTACTGTCCAACCAAGTTAATGGCTAGGAGCTGTAATTCGGGTCTTAGACTCTGGAATTTTTTTGTTCCCAAGTCTCATTTTTCTTTGGTAACTACTGTGTAGAAGTTGATGGAGAGATACAATTAGGGAATTTGTGTCGGGTGTTTTGTAAGTGTAATGTTGTATTAATGAATGATGTGAATGATGAATGTAATGAACGAATTAAGGAAGAGAAGGAATGTACGAATTAAGGAAGAGAAGGAATTAAGGAATGAAGTGGAAAGGTGAGGAAGCAAATGGCGCGCCAACCACAGTTGTCATTACTCGGCTTGTTCTATAGTCATTACACTATGGCCACTCGTGTAAAGACTTGTCCCCAACCACTGAACGACAACCATGTCTTCCTCAATAAAAAGCGCGCCTGAAGCTCTGGGATTTGAACCCAGAACCTCAGGCTTTGAAGGCAAGCGTCTTACCAACTGAGCTACGGAGAGTCTCGAAAGTTATAAGCTATATATCTGCTATATAAGTTGTTCAATTAGGATTGCTAGTTTACAAATTTATTAATAATTTTATATTTCAAAAACCACTCAACCGATTTTAATGAAATTTGGTACACATATAGTAAATACTTAACTCTTTCGACTTAACTTATCCATAAGGGTGAAATCATCCCCTATTTCTTAATATTCATAAAAAAATAAAAAAAAATTATCAGAAAAATCTGAAACTTCAAAAACAAGCGAGTTCAACTTAAAATTTCATGAAAATAACAAAATTTTCAAAAACTACCCCAATCATCCCTTATCTTAAAACTCTTATATCTCGAGAACTATTGGAGCTTTTTTGCTGAAATTTGGTATATAGGATCAGTAAATATTAAAGTATTTTTTAAAATCATAACTTCCGGTCCAACCCTTAAGATGACCTTGGAATAGTTTTTTGTTAATATCATCCCCATTTTTTAAGATATTCTTTTGAAATTAAAAATGAATACTTATATCAATGTCTTTAACAATTCTGTAAAGTTTTAAAATTATCCGATGAATAATAGTGAAAATAACGTGAATTTTACTGAATTTCTCTAATATCGTTCTTAATCACATCATAGGCTAAAAATTTCTCAGAAACCACAACCACATAACATGTCGAGTTTGTAACAGCTTTTTGAAAATCCATATTGATAATTATATCGTTCTTTGAACCAGAAATATTTGTCATACTCTTTGTTGTATCAATGACATAAATAGGTCTATTCGCTAAAAATTCTTTAGGATTGTAATACATTTCCTTATTATTACAGTAAACTTTCTTAAAAATCTTGATACATCTGATACATGATTCTGAAAAGACCTCCTGAAATGTTTAAGTTTTGTAATTCATCTGAATAATAAGAACCGTTCAATTTTACTCTGATATTTTTTACATCCAAACTATCAAACTTTGAAGGATTTTTTTCTTGATTATTCTGTCTACCTGTTTGAAAACCAATGATAACGAACTTGGGATTGAAGATATTTCTATAAATATTTGTAATATCGAACGAATAAGTTGTTCCGGAAATACCTTTTTGTTCAATACATTGCCAATCTAGAAAATTAAACATAATGTTTTGACTTTTTGTAATTTCATCAATCAACCTAATTTTACTCGTGGTTTTATAATCAATCATTGGAACTCTAATAAAAAAATCTGTAATTGTTATTTTTCCATCAACAGGCATAACATTTCCAGTTGCAGTCTTCAGAATCACATCATCGTCTTCTGCTCTTATAAAACTTAGATAAAATCCTCCTTTATAGATCGGAATAGTAACATTTTCAAAAAATCCTAATCCAAAATGAGATAAATTTCCAGCTGCTTCAAAAACACCAAATTTAAAATCTGATTCAAAGCCATTAGAAGTTTGAGAAATAACATCACTTTTTGAATACGAAATAGTTCCTTTAATTGTGCTTAATTGGCCACAGTTTTCGACTTCTTCTATCAATTTATTGTGTTTTCTTACTTCAATCTTAGAAAATAAAAACGGTATAAAATTATCGATTAATCTAACATTATCAGTTCCAAGATATGCAAGCAAGTCAAAGTTTCTTTGCAAAAGATGTTCAAACAATACTTTATTGTTTTAAGAAAATAAATGATCTATAACTTACGACTGGAACATTCAACCTTAAAAACAATAAATAAGGATACTTAAAAATTTACGTAAAAGGTAATAGCTGTTGGAAAGGAGTAAAATAAATTAATAAATACAACTTTAATACATAGGAAGACAATTTATATCCAACCGTTGATGAGGGTGGCAAATGGTGTTAGCAATGAAATACTGAAATCTTTATCACAGTCATTCGCTGTTCATTGTTATATAAATAAATAACATATAGACATATATTGGCAGTTAAATATTAGAGTGCATTATCTGTTATAATATTTAGTATTTTAAAAGTAAATTGTAACTATAGAAATAGAATGTATGATTCCGTTAGTTGTTTTTTTTTTTACTTTTATAATAGCTTTTCCAGTGCAGTATTTTCAGTAACGTTTGATCAATTGCGTTGATTTAGAATCTTAAATGTTGACTGTAGCCATGCTATTGGTATATCGAGTTCCAATATATCCATATTCCTAAAAGGTTGACTTAAAAAATTAACGCAAGTTCGGGCATTTACCTTTGTTGTAATTTAAAAAAGATATAACACACATTTTCGAGGATTGGGATCTATCCTCTTCGGTAGGTGGGGGGAGGGGGGTTACTCGAGCAAAAGTCCAGGACAAGTTATATGACTATGCATTCTGGGCAGTGACCACGTTTGGAGTGGGCTCCTACCAGCTTTCGGATACGTGTGAATTCTTTTCTGTCCCTTTTTACTTATTTCTTTTCTTTATTTTAGTATGAAATAATACCTCATTAGTTCACCAAGACGATAAATTTCCATCATGTAAACGTCGTATACCTTTTGTAACATATAACGATCTAATTGTCTAATATTTTTTTACACTATGAAACCTCTTATCGTCAAGAAATAGCTTTAAACTAGAAAAATTTATGAAAGTAACAGGGGAAGACACCTGTATTGCAGGAGTATTTATCAATAAAGTACATTATTCTGTATTAAAATGTGGAATAAATACCTTCATCAATATCGTATAGTCTCGTAGTATCGATATATATATATATATATATATATATATATATATATATATATATATATATATATATATATATATATAAGTAGATAGTAATATGGGGTTCCTGGCGCACTTTCGGAGCCGACCGAAAAGCAATGTAAAATACTGTTCAATGTACCATAAAGGAAGCTGAGAAATAACACAGCAAATCTCAATGAAAAATTAACCGAATCTACAGTCGTTCGTCTCCAAAAGCGATCGGTACATTACTATCTACTCTGTGGAATGAAAAATTAACCAAATCTACAGCTGTTTGCTTCTACTTTCTTAAGCTGTGCTTTGTAAAATGTTGTCAAATCTGCTACGAATAAAGGAAAAATCTTCGAAATCTTAATAAAATTTAATCAATTTAAAACATTTTTACTAAAAACATACTTTAATAAAAAACTTTTCTACTAAATAGTCACCAAACAACATGAACTCACCAAAGTCTCTACAATTTCTAGCATTAAAACAGTGCAACAAAGATGAATTCAGTGAATTGCCGGTTTATTCTCAACAACAGTTGATACCGTCTTTAAATGAAACAGAATTAAAAGAACTTGTAGAGTCTTTTGCAGAAAGAACGAAAACTGCACACGTGTACACACAAAAAACGAAAAAAAAATAAGGGATTATATATTTAATATAATTACGAAAGATATTGAAAAGAAAGTAAAAAATAAACAAACAGAGAGTTTTCATCGTTTTTTTATGACATTTTTCCCATATTATACGTTCTTTCAAGATAATCAAGACTTAATTGATGAATTTCTTAGGAATTTTTGTGAGTATCAAGATTTATCAACACAATTCATTAAAGAGCATTATAGAATTTTTCTTATAGAATATAGCCACATTTTGTGTGAAACAAAAGGTATTACTGTAGATAATATTCCATGTGATTCCTATGAAGAAAGACACCAACTATGGTTATCAAAACAGTACTATGACGTGGGGAGGGACTGCAAGTTTTAGAGTTAAGACTTTATTCTACAAAGTTAATTGTTATAATTTCTTTATCTTTTATAGTCTTCTTTCCAGTAACAATCAAGTGTAATTTTTCATTTTTGTTTAATTCTTTAATGACAGTCGAGGTGTGCTACTACAGACCGACCATCACGATAATCGCTTCGCCTGCGTCATATCCGTAGTGATATCACGCCGTGAGAGGCGCAATCGTTGGTTTACAAGCACCATTTAGTTAAATAAATTTTTCTATCTAAATGGAGCGCGATAAAATATCATGTCCGTTCTGCAAAATAGAAATTTTAAGAAAAAAACTATGATCGCCATTATAATTCTAAAAGTCATGAAAAAAAAAGCAAATTTACAATAATGAACTAAATTATTTAAGACAGTGGGCTAGAGAAAATAAAATTGCCGATCACGAAAACATGTTTAATATTGAGAAATTACGTGAATTAAAGAGAAATTTCAAAGTTGAAAAGAAAAATCTCGACCTATTTAATGATGAAAAACTTCATTCAATAGCTGAAAAGTTGGCTATCGGTACTAACGATAAAACCAAGTCTGAAATGATCGAAGAAATTGATAAAACTCTTAAAGTAAAATCCGAAAATATCATTGATGTAGAAGTTTTATCCTCAATACACGGTCTTTTCAAGCAATACATTTTAACAAACTTGAACGACAATTCCATGTCAATTTACAAATATCTTTCAATTATGCGGTCAGAAATTAAAAGTTTAATCGAGAAATTTCAAGAAAATGTTAAAAATATGAAGGGCTATCTCTCTTTGGAATGTGAATACGAACGAACTTTAGTGAATGGTGAACCGCAAACATGTCTAATGTATTTTACTATCAAAGCAGACGAAATCTTTGACGTAAACGACTTTATTACTAAGCAATTTAATAAATTAACACATCGAGAACAAACGAATAATCCAAATAAAGGTTCCGGATGGACATTTAAAAGTTGTAAACAACTAGTTTTGAGCCTTAACAAACACGAAATGATGAATGCAGGATCATACATCGATTTACCAAAGAATATCAAAGATAAAAAAGCTTGTATAAATATAAAAAAATAGAGATGATTTTTGCTTTATTTACTCAATAAGATGTGCTATTGAAAAACCAGAAAGAGACTGTGAACGTGTAAAGCAATACGAAAAATTTGTGAATGACGAAATATTTTCAGGTTTTGAGTATCCAATGTCTCTGAAAGATATACAAATATTTGAAAAACGAAGCTACAATTCCAAGTACAAATATCCAAAAATGTCTATAAATATCTACAGTTATGATGAGAAACTCAATATTGTTCCGTTACAAATTTCTGAAAAAATATGATGCCGAGTTAGAAATCGATTTATTGTATGTTAAACAAGAAGAAAAATCTCATTATGTTTTGATAACCGATTTAAATAAACTCGTGAGTTCTCAGTTATCCAAGCATAAGGAAAGAAAATTTCTTTGTAGAAGATGTTTAAGCCATTTTTACAAATCTGGAGATTTAACAGATCACTTAGAAATTTGTAAAAATCATGAAGTTTGTAAGCCAATTATGCCATTTCCAGGTCAAACAACTAAATTTACTAATTATCAAAAGAAATTTAACCATCCGTACGTAATTTATATGGACTTTGAGAGCATATTGGAAAAGATTCCGACATGTAAGAACAATCCAGAAAGATCAACTACAACCAAGATTCAGAGGCACATTCCTTATGGTTTTACTCTATATTTAGTGTCGAATGTAACCAATCGCATGTACAAACCGATATGTTATCGTGCCAAAAATGAAGAAGATTTGAAAAACGTCCCGACAAAATTGTTTGAAGAACAATAAATTATCGAAATACATAGCGAAAAAATATAATTCTAAGAACATGAAACCTATGAAATTGACAGAAGAAGAAGAAATTTCGTATCAAAATTCAAACGTTTGTCATATCTGTGAATGGTCTGCTTATGATGTTGGGTCAATTCAGTATGGTTTTACTCCTGATAGTTGGAAAGATAAGAGTTATAATAAAGTGAGAGATCATTGTCATTTAACCGGCAAGTTTCAAGGCGCAGCTCATGCATGTTGCAATCTAAATTTGAAATTTCCTCAGAATATTCCCGTTTTCTGCCACAATATGTCAAATTACGATACTCATTTGTACATAAAAGAATTGGCTAAACAGTACGGTAATGTTGATTTGATTGCAAACACCGATGAAAAATATATAAATTATTCTGTAAATTCTGGATATGGCTATGAATTCGAAGGTGATAAGCCAAGAAAATTCATCAAGTTTTCGTTTGTAGACACGTTCAGATTCATGGCCTCGTCTATAGAAAAGTTAGCTAAAAATATAAAGAGAGAAGACTTCAAACATACAAATCATTTTATACAAGATGGACTGAATGAGATAATAGAAAGACAGCCAAATGACGACGACGAGATTTTTAAAATTCTATCTGGAAAAGGAATATTTCCCTATGAATTTATCGACAGTATTGAAAAACTTGATTACACAGAAGAATTGAGAATTCAAGATTTCTATTCACTTTTGACAGATGAGAGCATATCTGAGAAAGATTTTCAACACTACTTAAATGTTTGGAACAAATTAAAAGAGAAAAATCTAGGAAATTACTCTGATCTCTATAACATTCAAGATGTTCTATTGCTCGCTGATATCTTTGAAAATTTTAGGAATATTTGTTTGAATTGCTATAAACTTGATCCGGCACATTATCTAACAGCTCCAAGTCTCGCATGGGATGCTATGTTAAAATTAACGAAAATTGAGCTTCAACTGATACACGATTACGATATGTATTTAATGATTGAAAAAGGTATTCGTGGAGGCATTTCTCAGTGTATTAAACGATATGTGAAAGCAAATAACAAATATTTAAAAGATTTTGATAAGACAAAGCCCGAAAACTATTTGTTATACGTTGATGCTAATAACCTTTATGGGTATGGCCTAATGCAAAAACTGCCGTTTAGTGATATCAAGTGGATGGATCCAAAAACTTACACAACTGCAGAATGGAAAGAAACAATTTTGGAACTCACTGGCGACGAAGATTATGGCTATATTCTCGAAGTTGATCTTGGATATCCAACGAATTTACACGAACATCACAAGGATTTACCTCTTGCTCCAGAACATTTTAAAAACAAACTTTGCACAACTCTACTGGATAAAACTGAATACGTTGTTCATTCGAGAAATTTGAAGTTCTATTTGGAACAAGGTATGATTTTGAAACATGTGAATAGAGTTATTGCATTCGATCAGAAGCCTTTTATGAAAGAATACATTGATTTTAACACAAACATGAGAACCAAAGCTACAAGCGACTTTGAAAAGGACTTTTATAAGCTGATGAACAACTCAGTGTTTGGAAAATCTATGGAAAATGTGAGAAACAGATGTGATATTAAGCTTGGAAATGAAGAATTTTCAATGAAACAAGCTAAGAAAACAAATTTCAAATGCTTTAACATCTTTGACGACAACTGTATAGCGAGTCACATGTACAAACAAAAGGTTAAATTTAACAAACCGATTTACATAGGATTTTCAGTTCTCGACCTCTCAAAATTGCTAATGTACGAGTTTTATTACAACAAATTAAAGAAGTTTGATCCAGATTTGAATCTGTGTTACATGGATACAGACAGTTATTTTCTAGAATTGAAACGAGATCCTTTTAAAATTATTAAAGAAAATATAGATGACTTTGATACAAGTGATTATCCAAAAGATCACGAATGTTTCACTACTAAAAATAAGAAGGTAATAGGGAAATTCAAAGATGAGTTAAATAGCGAAGTTTTAGAAGAATTTTGTGGTTTAAGGTCTAAGATGTACTCGTACAAATATCTAGATAAAAACCCAGTTAGGTGTAAAGGAATTAAGAGAAGCGTTGTAAATAAAACAATAAATATCGAAAACTTTAAGAGATGTTTGTTCAAAGATAAAGAAGAATTTAGGGAGATGACAGTCATCAAAAGTTATAAACATGAGTTGTACACTGTTACCATAAACAAGCTGGCACTGAACGCTAAAGATGATAAGAGAATTGTCCTAGAAAATAAGATCGATACAGTACCGTATGGCTATAAAACAGATATATTAGACGAATTAAATAAACTTGGAAACTTTGATATGTAAATGGAAGATGATTTAATTCACTGTCACAAGTGTAAAAAGAAAACGAAAAATATAGATTCAAAAATCGTTCAAACTCAAAATGGATTGTATAGAATTGCTGCAAAATGTTCAAAATGTAAGACAAACAAGAGTAAGTTTATAAAGAATCCAAATCCAAAACCTGTTAAGCAAGAATTGAAGACTAAAGATGAGATAGAGATTGAAGCTCGAGAAATTCATGCACCAGTACGAAAAAAGTTTAAAAAGAGAAAAATTATAACATTAGGAATTGACGATTTATGGGCAGCAGATTTAGTTATAATGTCTAACTATTCAGATCAAAATGATGGATTTAAGTATATGTTAAATGTTATTGATACTTTCTCAAAATATGCTTGGTCAAGAGCTATCAAAAGAAAAAACGGCAAGGATATTTCAAAAGCTTTCGAAGATATAGTAAAAGATGCCATAAGGATCAATCACAAACCTCCTAACCTACTTCATACAGATAAGGGTTTAGAGTTTAAAAATAAAGAATTTAACGATGTTTTGAGGAAATACAACATTAAGATTTATCATACTGAAAACGAAGAGAAATCAAGTATTGTAGAGAGATATAACAGAACTCAAAATGAGAGAATGAAAGTAATTTTTGAGATTAATAAAAACTTTAAATGGATCGATATTCTTCAAAAAATCGTAAACAATTATAACGATACAGTTCACAGCACAATCAAAATGAAACCGAAAGACGTAGATAAGGATGCAGAAAAGGAGTTATTAGAGACCGTTTTCAAGTATGTTCCACCTGAAATTCACACGAAAACTAAATTTAAAGTCAATGATCATGTAAGAATTGTTAGTAAAAAACAAACATTTTCGAGCAAATATAAGAACAATTGGTCAAGAGAAATCTTTGTGATTTATCAAATTAATAACACAGATCCTGTAACTTATAGTATAAAAGATTTAAATAATGAAGAAATAACCGGAAAGTTTTATGAATATGAATTGAAGAAGTCAAAACTGTAATATAAATTTTCTATATATAAATGGCGCATCAAAAGAAATGTACAAAGTGCAAAGAATTTAAAGATTTAAATGAATTTTATAAAGATAAAAATAGGAAAGATGGAATGCATTATAATTGCAAAGATTGTGAAAGGGAATATCATAAAGAATTATATGATAAAATAGAAAAATTAACTTTGGAAGATAAAGAATGTCTTAAATGTAAAGAAACTAAAAAAATTTCAGAGTTTAATAGTGATCACTATAGTAGAGATAAGAAAGACTCATATTGTAAAGATTGTGTAAAGAAGAATCACCATAGATTATATTATGAAGATACTCAATGTGAATGTGGAAGAACTATAAAATGGTTAAATAATTATCAAAAACATTTACAAACAAAATATCATAAGTTAAGAGTTTAACATTTTCATCGTGTAATAATTTTTTCTATATAAATGGAGTCTCAAAAGAAATGTACAAAGTGTCAAGAAGAGAATAGAAAAGACTGTTATTGTAAGGAATTATACGATAAAATGAACAAATTAACTTTAGAAGAGAAAAAGTGTTACTTTTGTAAAGAAATTAAAAATATTTCTGAATTTAATAACTGGCAGTATAGTAAAGATAGAAAAGATGCTTTTTGCAAAGATTGTGCTAAAAAAATTTTCAGCGAAAGTTATAAAAACGAAATGCCTTGTGAATATGAAAAAAGAATTCTACAATGGTTACCTAGTTATGCTAAACATTTACAAACAAAATATAATAAATCGAGAGTTTTTAGTAAAATTTAGAAACATTTTCATCGTGTAATTTAGATATTCTATAAATCAGTCGAGATTCTGCCATATTTGTAGTAAAATGATTTCCGTTGTATAAAATATTCAAAGATTCTTTCATTTGGTTGTAGAGATTGATAGAATTTGGTTCGTCATCAATGAATAAAATCTCTAATTCAGGATAATTTATTTTTAGATGTTTTAATCGGTTTGGTATTTCTCGTTTCTGAGCTCTGATAACGTAATAAGGCCATTCCCACATGTGATTCTTCTTAACTAACACAAAAACATGGTGTTTTTTCTTATCAAAATCTTTACATACCATATCTCTCTTCATTAATTCCATTCGCAATTCTTGATTCTCTATTTTCAATGATTTCATTTCATCTTTAATTTGTAACTGTTTTATTTTATCTTTTAACTGCTTATTTTCGTTTTCAAGTTTGTACTCGCCATATTTTCTAATACTCGGTAAAACTTCTTCTAAAACCCAATTTTGAAACGTTTCTGCAATCTTCATTTTAGATTTCAGTATTAAAGAATATATGCCTGGTTCATTGATGAAAATAGTGTCTGGATGTAATTTTTGTAAGAGTCGCGATTCGATACCCTTGTCAGAATCTATGTTTTCAAAGCTTTTTTTGTATTTTTCTTTAACATGATCTATGATAGCTTGTCTCGTATTTTTAAATTCCAATATTTCTGCAACATCTTTAGCCTTAAACCAAAATTCATTATTTTCGTCAACAATTGTAAAGATATGTTTGCTTTTAAATCTAAGTTGATTATTGAGTAGGTCTACAACTGACTCCATTTAGATAGAAAATAAATTTAACTAGTAATTTTTATTTTGAGAATGAAGGCCAGATTCATTGATAAAAACAGGGTCAGGATGAAGATTGTTAAGGGGCCATTCGAATAGCCCCTTGTTTTTTAAGTAAAAATATTGAATTTTGTCATCATCATCAACTCATTTTTATTCCTTTTGCAATCTTAAATATATTGTTGTTTTACTCTCATTATTTAATAGATTTCCTTCAGAGTCTTGAATAGTCAGAACGATTTTTTGAATTCTTTTAATATTTTGTCTAATTGGAATATAATCGATTTCATTCGGTTTTTCACTGATTTTTGATCCATAAGCAACATTTGGGAAAAATGTGTACAAAATTTCAGATTCTTTGTGTAAATGTTCGGTATGATTTTCAAAACTAGGTTCAACGAGATTACAATGTACTTCAATTACATCGAACGGTCTAAATTTTGGCGTTTTATTTCCTAAATATACCTGATTTGGCTCAATAGTTTCTTGAACAAACCCTAACAAATCTACAATAATTGCTGAAAACATTATTCTTACTGGTGATTTTATTTGAATTTTATTAAAGAGATAATTTTTTTTTTGCATTTCAAACTTGTTTTCGTCAAAGTTTAAAGATTTATCTGATTGTTTGAATGTTTTCAGATAATTTTTAAGGGAATTTTTTATTTGATCGAAAGTATAATATCCTTTGTTTAAACCATAGTATTTTGTTATGTTCTTCTCACTAAATCCTATACAATAAGGAGAACTTTCACTAATATTTATTACAAAATTATCAGAATAAAAAGCCGCTTAAACCGATAAAATAATTTGATTCTTCCTCTAAGTGTATAGGATGTTCCAAGTTTAAAACTAATTTAGAGCTTTCTGAAGTCAACTTGAACAGCTTCATTTTCGCAAGCGTTGCTTCAAGATGAAAATCTTCTATTTAAATGGAAAAATTTTTAAAGCAAAAAGATCAGATAAAACTTCAAACGTTTGAAGAAAATAAGAAAGATCAACCAATCAGATTGTTAATTGTTGGTTCAAGTGGATGTGGAAAAAACAACTTTATTATTGAATTTTATCTACAATAGGTTGATTCCTTATTCCAATTTGTATGTTTTTAGTAAATCTTTAGAACAAGACGCCTATAAAAAATTACAAGAAAGATTTGAAAATATTGAGAAGAACTTAAGTAAGAAAATATCATATTTTTATAATGCTTCCGAGGACATAGTTCCGTTAAGCGAATGTAAACCGAATTCTTTAATCGTTTTTGATGATTGTATTTTGGAAAATCAAGACGTTATCAAGGAATATTTCGTAATGTCTCGTCACAAAAATATCTCTTGTATCTATCTTTCTCAATGCTTTTCAAAGGTTGATAAACAAGTTATTAGAAATAATTTGAATATGTTGTGTGTTTTTAAGCAAGACGATCACTATTCGAGAAAGATTTACAACAATTATGTGGGATCTGATATGAGTTTTAACCACTTTAATGAATTGTGTGATAAAATTTGGAAAGAAGACTATGGATTTTTAACTATTAATCTAACTTTGAAGCCTAAAAATGGCAAATATTTGAATAAATTTTCCAATATAAACGTGTGATAATCTAGTTGTTTTCATGTTTTTACGTTCACGTTCCACGTTCACGTTCATGTTTCACGTTCATGTTTCACGTTCATGTTTCACGTTCACGTTTTACGTTCCACGTTTCGTGTTCTCGTTTCGTGTTCACGTTTCCACGTTCCACGTTCACGTTTTACGTTCCGTGTTCTCGTGTTCTCGTTTCGTGTGTCACGTTTCCACGTTCCACGTTCACGTTTTACGTTCCGTGTTCACGTTTCGTGTTCACGTTTCCACGTTCCACGTTTACGTTTCAAAATTTTCCTAAATAAATGGCGAACGTAACTTCAGAAGAAGCAAAAAAAACTTGATCAAATAGAAAAGAAATTAATCAAAGAATTTAAAGAACAGATTCGAATTGATGAAAAAGAACAAGAATTTATTCAAAAAAATTAATCAACCTGTAACATCTGCAATAAAAAATGTTGAGGGCAAAAATTGAAAATGTTTTAAGCGATAATCAAAATTTGATGAATTTGGTTCCAGTTGTACGACAATTTGCTGATATTTCGATACCAGAATCTGAGTTTGAATTGCCAAAATTACCATCTTCAACACCATTTAGACCTCGAATCATTGAAGACTCTACCATAGTTGAACCAATAAGTCCTGGAACGACGGATATAATAATTGGTGAAATTGGTAGAAAATTCCTTCCTAGAGCAAAGGATGATAAATTTGGTTTGTATTGGGACAGAAAAAAAGAAAAGTTTTATGATTGGAAATTTGCCAGTAAATTTTGAACATAATGACATAGTTATTAATGAAAAAAATGTACGAAGGTACTCAGGGTTTATGGAGATTATTAACAGGCACTGATGTTCCAAAAGACGGTTTATATTCTGAAGAAGACTTGAAAAAGTATACTGAAATTTTTATGGAAATCTGATTCAATTTACAAAAATAATGATCCATCAACTAAGAAACCAAAGTCAAGTAAAGGTAAAAAATATCTCAATTTGATTAAACCAATTTGGGAAAAAAGAATCGAAGGATCAGGTGTGAGAAAATACAGTGATAATAAGATTGAATACAGATATATCGACGATTTGACAAAACTCGATGGAATTATTAATTATATTTATGCTCAAGAAAAGGCTGGAAACAACAATTTTTTGAACGAAAAGAAAGCGATTAAAGATTTTATTTCGAACAAACTTGATGAAATGATTGAAAAACCTGATGGAATTAAATATATAAAACGAGTTTTGCCGGCAATAAGTTCATCTATGATTGAGGGTAGTGGACTTTTGAATGATTTTATCAACAATTTACCTTTTGAATTACACGTACCAACTTATCAGTATCTGGGGCCTGGCACAAAACTCGAAAAAAGACTAAAAAGAGGAGATCCTGGTATAAATAAATTAGATCAAGCTGCTATGGAACACGATATTTTTTATGCAAAACATAGAGACACAAATTCCAGACATATCGCAGATAAAGTTTTGCAAGATAAGGCAATGGATAGATTTTTATCAAAAGATGCTAGTTTAGGTGAAAGATTTGTTGCGCTTCCAACAGCTGGAGCAATGTTTTTGAAGAGAAAACTAGGAATGGGAATCGAAGATAACTTGAAATTTTAACTATATAAATGGAGGTGAATGTAAATTTCAGCAAAAATCAGAAAGAAAAAATAAAATCCGCTTTTAAGAAGAAAATACCCGTTAGTATTCAATTTAAAATAGATCAACTAAAAAATGGCGAAGATAAGATATTTTTAACAAATAGACAATACAATAAACTCGAAAAAACATAAGAAAAACAATAAAGGAACCAGAATAGAATTTTCTTATAATCAGTTGAAAGAACTTAAAAATGGTGGACTTTTGAAAGATTTATTAGATTTTGGAGAAAATATTCCAGTTGTTAAAAATGTTGTTCCTTATGTTCGTAAAGCTGCTCCAATCGTTAAAAAGGATGTGATTCCTATTGTTCGAAACATTTTAAATTGGTTAGATAAAGAGTTGGAAGATGTTACAGGATCTGGATTAGATGAAAAAACTTTGAATTACGTGAAATCAAACATTGAAAAAAAAATTTAAACCTTTAACATTCGGAGAATTGGAAGAAATCTGCAAAAATATTAAACATTTTAGAGGAATCTTCATGAGAGATACATTACCTGAAAAAGTTAAGAAATTTGAATGTGGAATTGTGAATTTTATTTAGACTCGATTATGGGAAGTGGAACACATTGGATTTGTTATTATAAAAATGATAAGAATGCATATTATTTTGATTCGTATGGAAGAATTGAGGACAAACCACCTATAGAATTGATTAAATATTTGAAAAAATCAAGCGTCTACTACAATGATTCTCAGATTCAAGACTATAAAGATCCCCCAATTTGTGGTCATTTATGTGTTTTTGTTTTGAATGAACTGAGTAATGGTAAAGATTTTAAAGAAGTTGTTAACAAATTATTGCTTAATAAATATGGATTCACAAAATATTTTTGACGTATTTGGAACACAAATTATTCAAAATGTAGATAATAGTTTGAATTTTGATAGTTTGAGAAATGAGTTTGATAACAAGTTAGAAAATGTATTACAAAACCTTCCAGATTCAGATATGTTTGCTGTCGAGATTGAAGATTTTAAAGCAGAATATGATAACAAACTTGCAAATTTCATGAGTTCAAATGAAGTTGCTGATAAAATAAAAACATTGGAAAAAGAAGTTGATGATGGTGTAAAAAAAATTATTTACCAATTTAATGTCTCACATCGAAAAAGCTGATGAAATTACTGAAGCGATCAAAGTTGAAAAGAATTATGTTAGTTTGGCTAATAAAAAAAGAATTGTCGGTGTTCGACCTGGTATTGACAAACATGATGTTGTTGTTAAAGAACAAATTTTAAAACCTCTAAAATTATCAGAAAACATCGATATTGTTGATTTACATGATCCGAATGTTAAAAATGCCTTAGATTTTAAAGGAAAAAGAATTAGCGGTGTTAGTAAAGGAATTAATCCATTTGATGTTGTTGTAATGATTCAATTAGAAGATCCTATTAAAATGTTTAAAGAACTAAAACAAAATTACGAGAATCATAAACAGCATGTTAAAGATTTTACAACAGAAGTCTATGACAAGTTAGAAGCCAGAAATAGAAGATCAGTAGACGATGTTGGTGAAATTAATGCAAAACTTACTAATTTTAAAGAGTCTTTTGATAAGTTTAGTTTAGATGCTACGAAAAACTTTTGAGAATATTGGTCATAAATTTGTTGAATACAATGATTCTTATGCTGTCAAATTTCAAAAATTAGAAAAAAAACTTAATAATATGGAGGAAGATCTTACTGAAATAGGTATTCGCGTAGGGTTTTATGCACGATAAATTTTCCCTAAATAAATGGCGCTCATATATTGTGTGAGGTGTAAGGCAAAAACTGAAACAAATGATATAAAATACTATGCAAATATCAATGGAGTTAAAAGAATTTCGGGAAAATGTGCTGAATGTAACTCAAAAAAGAGTCAATTTATAAAAACTTGATTTTGAAATTTTTTCCTAATAAATAGAGATGGCGGGACATTACAGTGCTTTCGATCTTTTTATCATGCAACACGAAAGAGATTTGAAAAAAGAACATTGGGATGACATTTCTCAAAAATATGAATTATCCGAAGATATGATGAGATTATACGTAAACAAATTGAATTGGTATAACATTGCTAAATATCAAACTTTATCATCAGAGTTCATTCAAGAAAATATACATTATCAATTAAAAGATCATATGTCTGTTCTTTGTCTCTATCAACACTTGAGTATAAAGTTTTTGGATGAAAACAAAGATACAGTTGATTGGAACAATATTATAGATAGCGGTTACTATCCTGTGCAAATTTTATTGAAATATGTGACCGAGATCGCAAAATTTAAGGAAGAGAATCCTGAATATTGAGCCGGTTCAATACCTATATCTCCCCGGCTCATGTGTGTTTTATATAGTGTGTGTGTGGTTTATTGGCTGCAGAGGCGACTGACCTTTTGAAGGCGTTTGGCCTTTCCGGAGAGTGGCGTAGAGACTCTGAGCCGTGGTGTACTGGTTAGAAGTAGCTCCAGATTTAATATTTTTGTTTAATTAAGTGTTTTGGAATTTTGCTGAGCTGTTTCCTTCTAACATGTGCGGCTAGGTTTACGGCCCCTCACTGATGAGGTCCAAGGGATGAATTGTTTTCTCCTGTCATCTCTCCATCATGCGTGGTCGCAGAGAACCTTCGCCTTTGCGCTCTGCTGAAGGACGGCCACCATGATGGACATACCTACCAGTCAACATCTGTGATACCCTGTGATATTGTTATTGTTGCCATTTATATAGTTTATATTTTGTTATTTAATTTTAAGTTAGTTTTAGATATTATTTAGTTATTTCTTGGATTTCATTAGGAGCCCGCCCTTAGCCGAAGGATACCGGGTGGAATTGGCATTTCTTGTTTCAAATTATGGCGTTTCTAATTTTTGGTATGCAGGTGCACCTGACAAGAATTGTTTGAGGTATACTACTGTGGGCACTTTTTAATTTTTTTTTTTATAGTATATATATACATATTTATATTGACTGGATAGGCCCATGTTATTTTCTTAGTAAATGAACCTGAGTATACTGACCACGGTGTTCTTTTTTTTTACCTAGTTTAGTTTTGATCCGGCATCCCGTTCGCCACCATGGGCACGCGCTTCCCTGTTGGTTTGCTGTGGGTGTGCGAGCGGCGATGTGCGGTTTCAATATGACGAAGTAGATCATTAAAAATGACTCTAATCTTTTTAATTATTTTACTAAAATTTATATCTTTTCTTATAAAAACGTACATTAGATCGATGAAAAAATGATATCTTTCTTATACATGATGTTTAAAATTTCTAAATTTTCTCTTATTAAATGGCGGACTACAGAAAATATGCTAGTGATATTGAAAGGGCGGAGTTTAAAAATTTTTATCCAATTAGTAAACAACATTTGAATGAACCGAATAAAAGTACTGAGTTTAATATTGATTTTGGAGATAACTTTTGCTCGTCTAACTTCCAGTTTTATATTTCTGGAACTTTAACAAAACAAGATGGTCAAGCATATCTTGGAACTGATAATGTTAGATTAATCGATAATTGTATACCGTTTTTATTTTCTAAGATTGAAGTAAGAAAACACAATAAATTGATAGAAGAAGTCGAAAACTGTGGCCAATTAAGCACAATTAAAGGAACTATTTCGTATTCAAAAAGTGATGTTATTTCTCAAACTTCTAATGGCTTTGAATCAGATTTTAAATTTGGTGTTTTTGAAGCAGCTGGAAATTTATCTCATTTTGGATTAGGATTTTTTGAAAATGTTACTATTCCGATCTATAAAGGAGGATTTTATCTAAGTTTTATAAGAGCAGAAGACGATGATGTGATTCTGAAGACTGCAACTGGAAATGTTATGCCTGTTGATGGAAAAATAACAATTACAGATTTTTTTATTAGAGTTCCAATGATTGATTATAAAACCACGAGTAAAATTAGGTTGATTGATGAAATTACAAAAAGTCAAAACATTATGTTTAATTTTCTAGATTGGCAATGTATTGAACAAAAAGGTATTTCCGGAACAACTTATTCGTTCGATATTACAAATATTTATAGAAATATCTTCAATCCCAAGTTCGTTATCATTGGTTTTCAAACAGGTAGACAGAATAATCAAGAAAAAAATCCTTCAAAGTTTGATAGTTTGGATGTAAAAAATATCAGAGTAAAATTGAACGGTTCTTATTATCCAGATGAATTACAAAACTTAAACATTTCAGGAGGTCTTTTCAGAATCATGTATCAGATGTATCAAGATTTTAAGAAAGTTTACTGTAATAATAAGGAAATGTATTACAATCCTAAAGAATTTTTAGCGAATAGACCTATTTATGTCATTGATACAACAAAGAGTATGACAAATATTTCTGGTTCAAAGAACGATATAATTATCAATATGGATTTTCAAAAAGCTGTTACAAACTCGACATGTTATGTGGTTGTGGTTTCTGAGAAATTTTTAGCCTATGATGTGATTAAGAACGATATTAGAGAAATTCAGTAAAATTCACGTTATTTTCACTATTATTCATCGGATAATTTTAAAACTTTACAGAATTGTTAAAGACATTGATATAAGTATTCATTTTTAATTTCAAAAGAATATCTTAAAAAATGGGGATGATATTAACAAAAAAACTATTCCAAGGTCATCTTAAGGGTTGGACCGGAAGTTATGATTTTAAAAAATACTTTAATATTTACTGATCCTATATACCAAATTTCAGCAAAAAAGCTCCAATAGTTCTCGAGATATAAGAGTTTTAAGATAAGGGATGATTGGGGTAGTTTTTGAAAATTTTGTTATTTTCATGAAATTTTAAGTTGAACTCGCTTGTTTTTGAAGTTTCAGATTTTTCTGATAATTTTTTTTATTTTTTTTATGAATATTAAGAAATAGGGGATGATTTCACCCTTATGGATAAGTTAAGTCGAAAGAGTTAAGTATTTACTATATGTGTACCAAATTTCATTAAAATCGGTTGAGTGGTTTTTGAAATATAAAATTATTAATAAATTTGTAAACTAGCAATCCTAATTGAACAACTTATATAGCAGAGATATAGCTTATAACTTTCGAGACTCTCCGTAGCTCAGTTGGTAAGACGCTTGCCTTCAAAGCCTGAGGTTCTGGGTTCAAATCCCAGAGCTTCAGGCGCGCTTTTTATTGAGGAAGACATGGTTGTCGTTCAGTGGTTGGGGACAAGTCTTTACACGAGTGGCCATAGTGTAATGACTATAGAACAAGCCGAGTAATGACAACTGTGGTTGGCGCGCCATTTGCTTCCTCACCTTTCCACTTCATTCCTTAATTCCTTCTCTTCCTTAATTCGTACATTCCTTCTCTTCCTTAATTCGTTCATTACATTCATCATTCACATCATTCATTAATACAACATTACACTTACAAAACACCCGACACAAATTCCCTAATTGTATCTCTCCATCAACTTCTACACAGTAGTTACCAAAGAAAAATGAGACTTGGGAACAAAAAAATTCCAGAGTCTAAGACCCGAATTACAGCTCCTAGCCATTAACTTGGTTGGACAGTAGCAGTGCAGGGCCAAGTCTCTAAACAATAGACACCGTAGAAGTTGAATGTGATGTGATTCCCCATAGCGCAAACACGCACACTAACAACACTACACCAAAGACACAATCATTCATTTTGTCTTTTACAATAATTGATGATGTTCATATTATTCTCTTTCATTCCTTCTAAAACTTCAAAAATATACTCTTTCGCTGATGAAAAATCTCGATTTCTTCCGGAATAATCTTTGTAATCGTACACATAATATTCTAAATAGTTGTACAATAGAATGAAATTATTTCTATTTATCTCTGTTGTAGAAATGTAAACACAAACATTTGCGCTGAAAAATTTATATCTCGGCAGACTTAGTTCCATAATCTCCATTTATAAAAAAATCTTTTTGTTTAAATGGAAGAGTATAATGCCAACTGTTACAAGTGTTCTAATAGAGGAGAAATTATCGATAAAAGATATTTAGTTTGTAGAGGTTGTAATTTAATTTTGTTAGAAAGACCTAAACCTAAGAAATTTCGAAATAAATTAACACATTTGAATAACCTGCTTACAAAATTGCAATATGGAGACAAGAAGCAAACAAAATTTGTTACAGAATTTAGAAAACAGAATAAAAATTTTTACTTATCTCTTGGAACCATTGACAAAATTATTTTCCTTTTCAAAGAATACATTAGGTTTGTAGGTATCGATACACACGTTTATTATAAAAAGATATTACCTGTATTTTTTCATTATCTGGATGTTGAATTTGTTTATGACTTTTGAACCAGAAATCCTCGATGATTTTATAGTACATTTGGAGAAATTAAACGAAGAACCTCTTGAAAAGAATGCGGTTTTACTCACATTCTCCCCGACTTCTCGAGTGAAGGTTAGCGAATTTCATTTTTTCCGTCTTTAAATTTTTTCTATTTAAATGGAGTTCTTGAAAGAGTTAAATGATATTGGAGAATGTAAGTTTAAAGAGTATAAGAAGTTATATGAATTGGAAGAAAGGAAGAAACATAGAATCTTGAATTTGGAGAAAATGAAAGATAAATTCGGGTTTACAATAATTGCCGAGTTGGAAGATTGTAAAGTACACTTGCCGAACAGATTTTTGACTGTTTTGGATGAAAAAAAGATTAAAGAATTAAACAAAAATGAAAAATTACACTTGATTGTTACTGGAAAGAAGACTATAAAAGATAAAGAAATTATAACAATTAACTTTGTAGAATAAAGTCTTAACTCTAAAACTTGCAGTCCCTCCCCACGTCATAGTACTGTTTTGATAACCATAGTTGGTGTCTTTCTTCATAGGAATCACATGGAATATTATCTACAGTAATACCTTTTGTTTCACACAAAATGTGGCTATATTCTATAAGAAAAATTCTATAATGCTCTTTAATGAATTGTGTTGATAAATCTTGATACTCACAAAAATTCCTAAGAAATTCATCAATTAAGTCTTGATTATCTTGAAAGAACGTATAATATGGGAAAAATGTCATAAAAAAACGATGAAAACTCTCTGTTTGTTTATTTTTTACTTTCTTTTCAATATCTTTCGTAATTATATTAAATATATAATCCCTTATTTTTTTTCGTTTTTTGTGTGTACACGTGTGCAGTTTTCGTTCTTTCTGCAAAAGACTCTACAAGTTCTTTTAATTCTGTTTCATTTAAAGACGGTATCAACTGTTGTTGAGAATAAACCGGCAATTCACTGAATTCATCTTTGTTGCACTGTTTTAATGCTAGAAATTGTAGAGACTTTGGTGAGTTCATGTTGTTTGGTGACTATTTAGTAGAAAAGTTTTTTATTAAAGTATGTTTTTAGTAAAAATGTTTTAAATTGATTAAATTTTATTAAGATTTCGAAGATTTTTCCTTTATTCGTAGCAGATTTGACAACATTTTACAAAGCACAGCTTAAGAAAGTAGAAGCAAACAGCTGTAGATTTGGTTAATTTTTCATTCCACAGAGTAGATAGTAATGTACCGATCGCTTTTGGAGACGAACGACTGTAGATTCGGTTAATTTTTCATTGAGATTTGCTGTGTTATTTCTCAGCTTCCTTTATGGTACATTGAACAGTATTTTACATTGCTTTTCGGTCGGCTCCGAAAGTGCGCCAGGAACCCCATATTACTATCTACTTATATATATATATATATATCGATACTACGAGACTATACGATATTGATGAAGGTATTTATTCCACATTTTAATACAGAATAATGTACTTTATTGATAAATACTCCTGCAATACAGGTGTCTTCCCCTGTTACTTTCATAAATTTTTCTAGTTTAAAGCTATTTCTTGACGATAAGAGGTTTCATAGTGTAAAAAAATATTAGACAATTAGATCGTTATATGTTACAAAAGGTATACGACGTTTACATGATGGAAATTTATCGTCTTGGTGAACTAATGAGGTATTATTTCATACTAAAATAAAGAAAAGAAATAAGTAAAAAGGGACAGAAAAGAATTCACACGTATCCGAAAGCTGGTAGGAGCCCACTCCAAACGTGGTCACTGCCCAGAATGCATAGTCATATAACTTGTCCTGGACTTTTGCTCGAGTGACCCCCCTCCCCCCACCTACCGAAGAGGATAGATCCCAATCCTCGAAAATGTGTGTTATATCTTTTTTAAATTACAACAAAGGTAAATGCCCGAACTTGCGTTAATTTTTTAAGTCAACCTTTTAGGAATATGGATATATTGGAACTCGATATACCAATAGCATGGCTACAGTCAACATTTAAGATTCTAAATCAACGCAATTGATCAAACGTTACTGAAAATACTGCACTGGAAAAGCTATTATAAAAGTAAAAAAAAAAACAACTAACGGAATCATACATTCTATTTCTATAGTTACAATTTACTTTTAAAATACTAAATATTATAACAGATAATGCACTCTAATATTTAACTGCCAATATATGTCTATATGTTATTTATTTATATAACAATGAACAGCGAATGACTGTGATAAAGATTTCAGTATTTCATTGCTAACACCATTTGCCACCCTCATCAACGGTTGGATATAAATTGTCTTCCTATGTATTAAAGTTGTATTTTTTAATTTATTTTACTCCTTTCCAACAGCTATTACCTTTTACGTAAATTTTTAAGTATCCTTATTTATTGTTTTTAAGGTTGAATGTTCCAGTCGTAAGTTATAGATCATTTATTTTCTTAAAACAATAAAGTATTGTTTGAACATCTTTTGCAAAGAAACTTTGACTTGCTTGAAGGAACACTCCTCACATTATTAACTCTTCACATCACTGGCACTTTACATACTATTTGGAAATGTCGAAGAATTTTTATTAAAATATTTATTGATATTAAGGATATCTACCATACTCAATTTTCCTACATATCTAAATATTCTGTATTTATCGTTGCTATCTCGTAAGAAAAATTTAAAATTACTTACTAAATGAAGCGTCATGTAAACATTACAGTCTGTGAGTGACTTCGTTCTCGACTTATAGTGCGGACAGATAGGCAGTAATGGAATATTACAGTCCCTCCAGTAATAGGCTTCCCTGACTGTAAATATGTTTAAAAATTGCATAATTTAATAAATATAATATTAGTTATATTAGCTACTTATAGTATAATAGTGTATAAAATATGTTTTATTCTAATCAGGTACGGTGAGGTATTTTTCACGAAATATCCAAAGTTTAGCTCATTTTCTAGCCCAAGATACGTTGAATAAAATCGATTAATACGATTAATAATACAGTATCACTATCAAAAAGATGTTTCTTTAATGTAAATCTTTACTGGTTTGCAATTAATGATTTATACTATTAATTGTACATCTTTCACAAATATTTAGAGAGTAGTATGATTACAATGGCTGGGTGGGTTTATACCTAACCTCGTATCGCCTATAAGGTTTTCTGATGTTCTGTTATATTATGCAGCATGTATGACTATGTACGCTCCTAACGTCTTATATTACTTGGATCATATCATTTTATACTTTAGTAAACAATAAAACTCCCATGGATAGACATTAAACATCATCAGCATTTTCTCGTTTTAACATACATTACAATCAGATAGAGAAACTGTGTTAATAGAGTGATAGGTTTCAACGTTGGAAACCTGGCAGAGAGAGAGAGAGAGAGAGAGGAGAGAGAGAGAGAGAGAGAGAGAGAGAGAGAGAGAGAGAGAGAGAGAGAGAGATACTTTGATACTTTTATACTTTCTTTATTTACCCTGCCCCGGTTTGGACCAGAGGTCCACTCTTACACCGGGACAGGCTCAAATTTGTACAATTACATTGTTTTTTTACAGAGTTGTTTTACAGAGAGAGAGAGAGAGAGAGGAGAGAGAGAGAGAGAGAGAGAGAGAGAGAGAGAGAGGAGAGAGAGAGAGAGAGAGAGAGAGAGAGAGAGAGAGAAATTCCCCCCTTTTTTCATCGTTTATTCAATTAAGTTTTATCCGCAATAAATTCAAATCCACATATTGAATAATTCTTGAGATATATTGCACATGGTTATACCACAGGCGTTACTATGCCGAGGCTTGAAATATCATGTCATTTTTTTAGTTCGTTTACTATCTGTTATTTCTTCGATTTTATTGTTACCATCGGAGTTACCAGTTACAAAAATCCTTACAGTTACAGCTCCAATTACTACTACTGGAAAATTTCTAATTCTGCAATGTCTTAACGTCTGGTCATGATGTGCAAGCTAATTTTGTGGAAGTTAAATGTTTAGTATAAAATCTATATTGTATCATAGTAGCGTATAAAAATAATACAGAAAATTCTTAAGTAGGCTTGATACTATGTGTAAATTAGTTATTGTTCTAGAAACAAATTAATCTAAAGGAAAGTAGTGATTGGGTTCCTTAAAAGTACGCTCGGTAAGTATTACCTACTACAACATAATTACAGTTGGACGTATTGTTAGGACCAACAAGGTTTTCATGTTTAGTGAACGCTAGAAATATTTATTTTACTTACTCAAAATGCAGTCAAGTACCAATATAATAACACAGTTTTACATTAAAGCATTTATAAAGTCATAATAACTGAGGTTTACGAACAATTTTAATATTTAAACTGAAGTAGAGCGTGACAGGAAAACACATCAACGGAATAAAATTCGTTGCAAATAAAACTGCAATTTTTATTTACAACACATAGCTCCACATGAATACAAATCATTACATTTTATAGAAGTTTTCTTATCATTGAAAGATTATTACTCTCTGCAGAATGAAAATTTTCAGTGTTCATTTGTAGGCCTACTTCTTAAATGAGCCTCTGTATCTTTATAAAACTGCAGTAAAATATTTGCAGGTATTTAGTCTGGGAATTATGTATGATTATATTGTAAATGTATTTGTTAGATATATTAATATTCCGTTTGGATGAGGGAAAGTTTCCCTAGCAATGGGTATCAAAAAGCAAATTTTATGTGAATTCCACTGGTATACAAAAAAGTTTTATCGTGCAACAAGGGCCCAACTAGGTATTTATAATGTATTTTTGGCTAGTAAATAGGAAAATAATAATCAAAATCATCCAACACTCAACGTTTTATTGTTACTCGAGATGATAAAAATTTTTGAGAATCGTTATGAAAAACATGGTTTTAAGGCGTTAAACTAATACAAGAAACAATAACTTTACCAAAACAATATGTAAATTTTTATTTTACTAATACAGATCAAACAACCAAAGTATTTCTTGATTACTTCTTAAGCTCGTTAAAATGTTTAAAATGTTGTAAAAGTCTCTACAATACCACAAACATAAAAAACATCAATATTTCTTGAACCACCCTTGTAGGCCCATTAAAATAGCGACTACTTTTAGATATGCACACACTTTTTAATGGAAAAGACATATTTTATAAACTTCCACATAAAATTTATTAAAAAAGCGCTTTCGCCGGTTAAGGCATTCCACTAAGGATACAAAGCAGAATATGCACACACTTCCCACATAACTTCATGGTATTTCATTGGATTTAGTATAGCGGCTATATTTTTATTCATAGAAGATTTAGTATTGCCGTTGTAGAGCAATAAAGCCTTCAGGCTATATTTCGAGGAATCAATGAACTTACGCTAATCTATTGCTATATATTCGATTCCAAGCTCAGCCATCAATCCGGCAACATCAAAACAAACACAAATAGAATATTATATATTGTAAAATACTGAAAAATCTGCATTTCTTTTCCTGAAGACAGCGATGATTGTCTCTTTCGCTAGAAGATTCCATTCTTGTAGTCGTAAGCCAAGAAGTCTCGAACCAAATCATTCCGTTCATTTTGTTTGATGAGATGAGGTTCGGTTGAGTTTTTAGGTACAAAATTGGGATCATCACAGTTTTGTATTTGATCAATTTCAGGTTGTACACTTTCGTATTCACTGATATCTGAAATAACCATGTTTTCCAGGTGACTGGTGGGGCAGGAATCGTTAAACCTTCCCTGTGATACACAGGTTTGATTGACGATGAATCATCTAGATAGTATATTTAATTTTTTTTGCTTCTTATAAAATCCACCCGTGGTTGTTAGAACAAAATAAAAGCCATTATAATAGTTACTAGCCTCACGCCAAACCATCGGAACACAGCAAAGAGCATAGAACTCCTATTGCCTTTTGCCTATTCAACCAGATTCACATAACAGCTAATACAGCAAATATGGCGTGCCCAGTTTTTGTCTTGATCGCCTATTTTACGGCCAAAATAAATAAAATAAGCCTTCATAACTTTATCTGTCATTTGTCTTCCTTGAAATTTCATACTAAACCTTCCACAAACATAAAAAAATCCATCCGGTGAGCTTTTAAACGATCTGCGATGCACAGTTTACATTTTCAGGTGAACTAAACTTACAAAGAAACGCAGTACACATATTCTCTCTTCACTATATCTACTGAATTACTGAAAACCAGCAGACGCAAATAAAACTCTCCCCTACTCCTTTGAAGTTCTGCCAAATAAGTTCCAGCAAAAAGCTAAAATGTAGTACAATAACGATACTGTGGCATAAAATGTGACCTGCTGGGGTATTTCTGATTGTGAATTCGTTAATTGTGTACTAAATTCAAATTATAATACATATTTTGATCAATGTTACACGTACTGTGTAAGCCTGTATTGTTCTCCCCTAATTAATTACAAGGTAATTCCCTAATTTTGAACGCAACACCACGTGTCATAACAGGCTTACGAAGCAAAATTCCAAATTGGCATACCATATAATCCAGAGATTTCATGCGGAAAGATAAATAGAGCTGACAAATAAAAATGACGCGTCATAGTACTTATTCTTGCAGAAATAGTGTTTCACAACGAATTAAACTTGACATATGAAATCTTTCAAGAGATACTTTACCATATCATACATTCACATTCTTCTGCATTGAATTGGATTTCACATCAGTGTTTAAATAACACGTCTTAACATCAAGACACCGATCGTCTTATAACTAGAATGTTGGTCCTAATATAAGGTTATGTATGGGGTTAGTAATTTACTGTCGAACCTGTTGGTTAACATTCTGTTATTATAAAAAAATCATATCCGAGTAAACTTTATTACAATATTTTCAACTTTTTGATATTCTCCCATTTCGGCCTTCAACTATAGTAGCGTGGCTAACTATCAATATACGTCTTAGAAGTTTCCGTAAAGATTAAAAACTAGGATGTGTTGTGAGCAAACGAACTCTTGGGTTCTGGGCTACCATATTCTTATTAAATCATAGACTTTCTTCCAGTGGTTATGAAAATAAAACTACATAACTCAGTTATACTATCTTGTAATAACAGAGACAAATATTTCATCAAAATTTGAGTATATTTTGATATCAATACACTACGATACCTGACTTTTCATGGAAGTGCATGGCTTTGCAAAGTATTACCATAACCGACGTGACCGCATATAGCTTAAATGACATGATTTCCACTCGTGGTACTCGAACATGAGAGTCGATAGGTCACCAGTGAATTTTAAGCGTTATTGCGGCTTCAGTGATCCGTATGTTTCTGAAATATTCATCGATGGTTTAATATTCTTAGTTTATTTAGTTATTCATACACATGTCTACAGTACTTGTCTTCCAACTTAGTCCACGAACTTTTTGTTTAGCATAAGCACACTTAATAAAATATTTAAATAAAATTAAAAACAATTGGGAACGTGATTTCTATTGTGAGAAAGGGTGTACAATAAATGTAAACAATAAATCACTGAAAATGAAAAGGAACAGAATTTCACGTGTACTTTCAATAATATGTCACAATACGTCGAGAGAATTCTTCATACGTATCAATTCTGAACGATAATAATAACATTAAGCAGTTTTTTGTTAGCATATACTTTCGTACATGTGTTATACAAGTATTTAAAATATGATTTAATCTCCAGTTAATATAAAATAATTAATAATATATTAAATTATAACTCTTACCGACGGATTTTTGTGGGATGTCAGCAGTATAAAACGGATATCGTAGGCATTCAGATTTCAGTTATTTTATTTTTGATTTATTATTTTTGATAATTTGGCACAACAGTCAAAATAACTTAGTCCTTAGGTTTTCTTAGAGCAATTGCTATATAATAAGATGCAGCCAAATACTAATTGCAATATCTTAGGAGGTATGTGTAATTATTCTTTCATAGTTTAAAATAAGCGAAAGCAAGACTTAAGCATGACGGAAAATAATACGTTTGTCTACACAAGGCACAAGGTAAATACGATTAACCATATAGTAAGTCAGTGAGAACTGTAAATAGGTATCTATAACGAGGACTCAAGGTAAATTTAAATATTTATGTAGAAGTCCGTTACAGCTGTAACCAAGGCTCCTTAGACAGGACTCAAGGATATAATACATGTTAATAGATGCATTATTATTTACATATTTTACATACCGTTTCTTATTTGTTTTTAGTTTTTATACGTTTTAAAGTAACTTTTATATTGATTCTGGCTATCAATTATGTGACTCATCTTCATGGAACCAAAATATTGGTGGGTTGTTCGGTGAAATATAACCTAATTGAATTGATAACTAATAAATTATTAATTTTAGTGATATTGTAGCTAGACATTCACTTACCGGAAAAAGCAATATTGACTTTGTCCGAAATTAATGTATTTTGTATCATAAAAACGTTGTGGTAATGTAAGTAATGGCTGATTCCCTATCGATTTAGTTGTAGGCGAGATCTCTGGACTTCTCTTCTCTTCTTTTCTAACCAACTTTACTTCTGCCTTTACCTTGGGCACAATACCTTAGCGGATGTAAAAAATATCCACTAAAACCAAAATATCTCTTTATATAATTGATAATTATTTTTTCTGCACCCTGTCTCCAGTTTAAATAATAACTATTTAAGGTTGTTTATGAAGACATACAGCATACTATTTCCTTACTGTAGAAATTGTTTATTAATGATCAGTTAATTATAACTTCTTATAATTATAACTTAATATAAATTAAAATTGTTACTAAACAAAGTAGTCTTTCTATAAGGTACTTTACTTGTCTTGTAAATGATTTCTCTCGAGAAGGTTTTTATTTTCTTATGATATTAATTAAATTATCTTCTTGACTCTAAATCTAAATTAAACTAATAATTGAGCTCTATGTTAACTTATAATAAAATACAAATATATCTAATTTAATTCAAAATAAAATATAAGTTTTCTGTATTATAAGAAATGTTATAAAATATGCACAGATTACAATGTAAAAATTGTAATTAAACTACATTCCTCTAGAAAATAATTACTACAATTTTGAAATGTTGACATAATACACATATTCTGACTGTTGAATATTAAATTTCTATTGTAAATAACTGTTAATTAAAATTAAAGTTTACACTTTAATTAAAAATCTTGCACAACCTGTATCCTCTTGTGCACGCAATGTTGCGTAATAATGCTGTACCTTCGGATTCCTTTTTAATTCTTTTTTATAGAAATAACACAATATTCCAAAAAATCCCTCTCACAATGGTTTTTGAAAAAGAAAGACTGGGTGACCACTAATAAAATCCATTGAACACGACGAGATTCATGAATCATTTTTCACGTTTTTCTCAATTCCCGTTTTTATACCGACCCCTTCCTTAACCAAAACTATCTCATCATCTTCTCCCATAAATTGCTTTCGAACATCCATTATAATGGCTAGAGCAGTTAATTGTTAACTGTCCATCCTTTTATTAACTACCTAACGTTTTCGACTTACAGATAATCAACTATCATTTTGTGTACCAATAATATACTCTAAGGAAATAAAATGTTTTGTTTTATATGTTTTAACAATGATGTATTCTTAAATATTTCCGTGCGTATTTTCTCCCATAATTATTTTTTAATTGGATTTTCATGTATCACATTAGATTTGTATGTAGCAAGTTCTACAGATTCGTAGTTTTTACTCTAAGTCTTCCATTAAGGAATGACAATTTTTACTTTTTAATAATAATTTAGTTTCGTCAATAATGTTCGCGTTCTCAAACACACAAATGGAAGACTTTAGATATTTATATAGTGGTCTAGTTATGATATCATTATTTATATTTGAATATTTTTTAAATATTTATTACTTTAAAGCGTTATATATTCAAACTTGTGTTAAAGTATCAAAATGATTAGTTGTAAAAATATTTCCGTTTCTTAGCTTTTTTAAAAAAAATAAATATAAAAGGGATTAAATATTTCTATCGATATATGTTATCATACTAATCACTACTAAATATTCATCACAGTTTACAAGAATTAATCATAAATCATCAATTTATTAAATTACCTTTCGCGTCATAGTCTTAACGGTTTGAAATTTGACTTTATTGAGCACTCAATGGTGTCTAAACACTAAGTATTTATTCTCATCATCTGTAAAGTGCAGTGATTTAGCAAATGCATTGCCTTTGTTCGTGTTCATTACTTATGAATTATTCATCTTGCGATCTCCGTTAATTTAATTCTTGCAGACGTCTTTATTTGCTTTTCTTGCTTAAATAAATGTCTCGGCTTTTACCCTAACTTTAACAAATTTGAAATTCAAATGGTGTTTAGCAATTATTCACTTCTAATTAAAAGATCCCTAATCCAATCCTCACACGAGGTTGTAGAAATTATTCGATTGATATAACCACTCTGCACGTAAAATTACAGAATTAATTCAAGTTTTTGTATAATAAAAATAAGCAAACTGTTATATGTGTAGTGTGTATATAGCGTGAGGCTTAGCGAGCCCTATGAAATTGAGGGGATAGAAGAATATAATTTTTAGCTGGCTGTCTGTCTAAGTGTCTACTTTACGCGCGATGTCTCGAAAACGAACTGGTCTACTAACTTGAAGTTCGTATAAAGCTCACGTCCACCAAGGAATTTGGATGAACTGTATTTACATAAGTAGCTTATTCAGTATAGAAAAACCTAAGAGTGAAGTCAATGTTAAAAATGTGTTTCTGCCGAGGGATATTTATATCCGTTTAATAGTGTATTGATGTTACGATTTCCTCATTACAGAATAACTTTTTCAACAAAACATGTGTGGTGGCTGCTAGATGTATGTGAAATTACATCCTAATTTTAATATGTGCAGGAAGTTGGGATCACTTTACTCCATCTATTAAGGCTTAATCCTTATGGCGGAAATGCAGAAATGCGCTGGTGAAACTATACCTATTTCTTATTGAGGTAAACTATATTCAAACATAACAATAATGAAAACTTTATAAGATGACACAAAGTTAACCATATATCTTTGTTGAAAACTCTGTTACAACTTTGTTCTTTTAATCGTGTTCTTGGTGATCTCTTACCAAATATTATTCGTATATTGGCTCGAACTAGGTTTTCTAAATATATTTCAGATTGTTTAGATAAGATGAGTGAAGGAAAAGTCCAAATATAAATAAGTGAATCGTATTTTTAGAAGGCTTTTGATGTAACGTTTACAATTCCTCCTCTAAATGTGAAACGTGCTTATTCAGCCCTGGTGGAGCGAGTAATTTTATTAAATTCGTTTTAAATGACATTAGCTACAATTCAATGCGTATTATAACATCTTTGAAAAATTGGTTACAAATTCAGTTGAGAAAGCGATAAATGTTCAAAATGTGTTCAATAAAAGCGTTAGTTAAATTTAAAACAAGAAAAAGATAACAAAACCATTAACAATTGTAATACAGATAATCTACAGCTTATATTACATTAACGGTAGTAAGTGTGGGGAAGCTATCTTGTGTGTAATTTTAATGGGTCAAAGGTCTGGATTACGTTTGAGGCTCTATGGAAACCTCTCACTCGACATCCTCAGGCATTGATTAACCTTCCAAGAGCTCATTCATGCGTTTCATGCAACCAATAACATTTTTCGATAATCTCTTTTAATGATCTAACTAATAATGGATAATACTACTACATTACAGATGTCTTCCCCTGTTTCTTATATTAGTTTGTCTTTGTAGAACGTGGATATGAATGAATTCAATATAGCAAGTAATAGTATGCCTGTAGTCAAAAAGTAAGATGCTAAATCAACCTAATGGTTCTACAATTACGGAAAATGTGACAGAAGATAAACCGTTACTAAAAACTGAGATAATCAAACATGCCATTAGTACATTTACTATGTATTTTCATCCTACAACATATAAAGAATTTGAAACTACTATCATATATTCAAATATAATTATAGCTATGTAACACTAAACGTTATATGGATCTAATACAGATTTTGCTATGCCAGAGCTTACAACGTTTGTTCCTTCATTATCCTTGGATAACAATGGGTTTTCTTCCAACATGTAGTTGTATTTTTCGTTTATTAACTCTGGTCTAATAGCTATCAACTTTTGCGTTAATGTTCTACTAGATAGTTTCAAATTATTCCTTTCTTAAGACTTTCAAATTGGTTATTTTCTTGCAAGTCTTCTTGCATTTGTTAATCTTTGCTTTAATGACACCTTTATTGATCTATATTTATTGATCTTACGTATATCCTCAACACTCAATTTTTTAAAAGATAGATAGTCTTGGATCTTGTCTTGCTCCATTATAAGACCTATGCAAAATTGCAATCTGCTAAATCTTTTTTTTTGTAAGACAGTGATTTGCTTTAATCTTTGACAGCATAAATAGTCGTGATTAAAAACACTAATAGTACCGTGAAACTAATTCTCGTGAACTAATTCTATATGTAATACTCAAAGATTCCTCTATATTACGAGTCTGATAACGTGACTGATCCCTTTTTTGACAACATAATTACAGTTCAATTTACCTTAAGGTTGAATTTTAATATAACACTTTAGTGAATGTTCAAAATACTTAATTTTATAAAAAAAATGCAATCTATTATCAATGCAATAGCACTGATTTTCATTAAACGATTTACAAAGTCTTAGTAACTGAGGTTTACACAGAGTTCGTATTCTAATATCTAAAGTAGAACGTGGCAGTAAAAAACTGAAACGGAATAAAACTCGTCGCAAATAGAACTGCACAGTTTACTTACTACACTTTGCTCCACGAGAATACGAATCAATATATTTTACACAAGTCTTCTATTTATTAAATCATCACGATTCTCTGCGTAATTCACAAAAAATGCTGATGTCTTTTGTGTAGATTGTAAACTACTTGAATGCGCTCCTGTAGATTTATAAATAAACAAATATATATATATATATATATATATATATATATGTATTTGTTTATTTATAAATCTACAGGATTTGTTTATAAATCTATATATCTATATATATATATATATATATATATATATATATATATATATAGCCTGGGGTTTATGTATAACTTAATTATTGCAAATGTATTAATTGGATGATTAAAATTATCTACAAACTAAAACCCAAATAAAAACGTAAGTAACTCTTATTAAATAAAATATTATCTGCTTGACAATTTTGTTATTATTTTAAATAAAATTGTACTACAAAATTAGGAGTTATATATTAAGCTCAGACTAATTGTCTGAATTAATTAAGAGCCTATTATTTATGACTCTCGGTTGGGTTTACTTATATAAATATTTTGATAGTTACATCTATTATACCTGCACAGTTAAATACATCTAGACATACCTCTATGGCGTATTGCAATACAGGGGTATCTACTTATTTATGCCATGTAGTTTTTATATCGCTATCTCGTGCACATGAATGTTGACTCCGGCTGCCTCCCCGCATCAAACGTTTCTTCTTAAACCCATAAATTCACTATAAATAAACGTGTTCAGGGACAAAAATGACACAAATAAAATATTTCTATTTCTGTTTTGTATTTATTTACGTTTATTAAAACGGGTTTAATGCATACACGGAAAAAATAATGCAATGATATCATTTCATTTTTTTATACTCCATCATTTTAAGACGTATTTTTATTATTGTATATGTATTGTATGCTTTAAGAAATTAACAATTCTTCATGTTATTGCATCCTTGTTACTACTTCTTATGGGTAGTAAACCTGCGTTCTCCATTCATCTCGATATGGATATGTCTCCACATATTTATAGGATAAGACTGATAAGACGTTGCTCTATTGCTCCTGTGTTTTATTTATTATAATTTATATTTTGTTTCATTTATAATTCCAGTGGTTTTTTCGTACTTTTTGTGTGAATACTGTGCACAAAGTGGCTCAAGACATAAGGGTAAGAACAGTTTCTTATTTTTTAAATGTTCTTCTAAAAATACCGTTATAAGTGTAATTATGCCAATTAATCGATCACCAGTTGCATCACGCTCAAGTTTAACTGATAAGGACCTGCTTCATATACCTTATCTGATAGTGGTGTCGGTAATGAAATCTCGCCCAAGATTACTGCGGAAATAGAGTTAGTAATAAACAACTTATTCCAATGACTTCTGGATGGCATCTAGGCTTGAATCTCCGAGATCGTCATTGCTAATATGACAATCCGGCTGGCCGAGCAGAACGAAAATGGAGGCGCAACAGAGTCAGAGAGAAATACGATTTTATTAAGTACCAGAGACGAAACAGCCTCCGCCTTTTCAGTGTACTTGAGTCTCCGGTGTACGAACCGGACGCTCTGGCTCTGGATATCTTCAGTGAGAAGCAGGAAGTCCAAATCAAGTAAGAACCTTTGGCCCTCCCATAGGGTTGGCTGTAATCCACAGTGGGGTTTCTAAGCAGAAAAGAAATAGCGTCGGGAAACTCTCAGTATTTCTTAGGCCAAAATATAAATACCAAACCTCGTTTTAAAACATTGGAAAAAACAATGTCAATATCTTTTTTTAATTATAATAAAAAGGGCTATTATATACATTTTTAACTGTAGAGATGTTTTTTTTTCGTCTCAACACAAAATAATACCTTGAGTAATGAATTTTAAACATTGAGTGATGTCTTCAAATAAATTAATCAAACAATCTATTATGTACTTTAAATGAAAAGGTAGCAGATTTATCCAATTATCATCATATATTTTGGATAAAATAAATATTTTATTAACGTCATACGTCGTTTTGTACATCCATAGGCTATAACATCCGTAAAACCATTAAAGGTATAAAACGATTCCTCAGAAACTAGTATGGTATACAATAATGCTATAAAGACAAGTGTTCTCATCAAATTTCTCCACCTACGTGATACAGACTGTTACTGCTTTGTTGCGTTACATGTTAAGCATAACATGCACTGTAGGGGTAAGACAATAAATAAATAATGTGTATCTCCTCATATTAGTAAAAGTGTATATCTTATGCATGAAACAATCATTGTACATATAAGTGTGGATTAGGTTTTCAACTGATAAGTAATTTCATTCAGAATAATTATATTCGTCATTTTTCTAATTGAAATCTGAGACAGGAGTCATTGGACCCGTATCACTATATATATATATATATATATATATATATATATATATTGAATTGCAAAAAATGCTTGCTCCGCTGGGACTCGAACCCGGATCTCTCACTTGCCGGGTGAATGTATATATATATATATATATATATATATATATATATATATAGTTATGTATACTTTTAGTTCTGGACCAATCTTTTAGTCTTACTTAAGACTTAAGACTGAAGCAAGAATACAACCACATTCAGCCAAATGCGTTAAATGTAATTTCTTTTGCTCATTACATCGCATTCATACTTTTTTCAATGATAGATTTATAATGGTGGAACAAAGAACTAAGAGTTTGCAGTTTACTTGCAACCCACTGCAGTACATGATAACTATCCTCTGTGCTGTGCTTGGTTGTGTACAATCTGACCAAGTCCACTTTGACGTGGTCGTACTGAAGTTCCTTGATTGTGTTTGTTTGGCTGTTGTGTGGCATGTCTACATTTCACCGCACGTGATAGAACGATTGACCTATAAATTATGAACAGGATAATTAAGTGCTTTATAGCACATGCACTCCGTCAAGGTTAGAATTCAGAAACTATGATGGGATCATTGGGCTAAGACACTACTACATGGCAAGCATATCTTTTTTTCGGCCTAGAAATAATATTGAAGTGGTCTATTTACTCCTGTTTAATCCTTTAATCCTTGAATAAATCATATATGAATTAAAATACTTGTTTAAATTATTACTTTAAAAGTCTTATATGTAATATCTTTACCAACAAATTTGTAACATTACATATTTTTTCGAATTTAAATAGAATGTTATGCCTATTTAAAATACTAAAACTAATTGTTACAATCCAAAGTAATAGCCTAGCTGTAACACTATGAGAACATCGGGAACAAGGAAGAGCTAAACCTGATCGACTCCAGCCTCTTCAACCTGTTATTGGATGATTCTACTCCTGGGGTAGACCCCATAAGCATGGTCAGGTTGTTCCTGCATGCTGACGGTGTGAACAGGTGGTTCGACAAATCGTTTTCCCTGATTTTCGCCAAGGACGGAAGGGCCGGAATAAATTTTAAACATTCCTGGGGTGACGGTGTTGCTGTACTTCGGTACTTTAATGACACTTGAAGTAAAACTTGAGTTTTTTTAAACCAATTTTTATAGATGCCTTATATAAGTCTAAATTTACCTACTGTACATACATTATTATTATTTAATACATTAATAGTATTCTTTGCATACTATTTTCCTTTAAAAGTATTACAATCATACCTTTAAACGCACAATATTAAATGTGTAGTTATAAAACACATAGTAACACATCCACTCTGTCTCTATTCTGAGTGAACGTAAAGGGTCCTAATACCACGCAGTACGAGCACTAAGCAGTCCGATGCAGCCAAATCATATATATTAAGTTAAATTCAAAGTAGGTTTATATAAATATAAATTTATAAATATTCTTCTATCAATGTAGGTTTATTATTTCTTTAAATGTGCAATATTAAAAGAGTTTAACTTTAACTATGAATTTATAATATCGTAATTGATGAGTTAAAAATCCATATGGTAAAAGCATGCCAATGATTGTGAGTTTACGTTGGTTATTTACTACACTGATTACGATACTCATTTATAACATTAAATATTCGCTTATATAAATAAATTACATTACGAGTCAATAAATATATCACAGTCTATTTTATTTCCGCCAGGCTTATTAAACGCAATAAAAGGACAAATTTGTATATTTATATGCATTTTAGACCACTATATAGAAATAAATCTTTTACAATATTGATAACTCAAACACATATCAACAAGTAAAAAAATACAATTTATACTGTATTTGTTTCTTTATGTGTGTTTAGGTGATGTATGTCTTAGTATATTTATACTACAATGTTACCTATAAAGTGGTTTAAAACGCATCCAACATCTAAAACTATTTTCATTATTAAGTTTAAGTAAGCGTTCTGGGAAGGAAAGAGAATTTTAACATATTTATTGCCTACTAATATGTATTTGTGTATATAAATTCACATACATATATAGTTATGTATGCTATACCAATAAATATATTGCCGTTCTATAGACGGCGTCGACATGACGTGGTCGCGCCATACTAAAATCTGCCATTAATCCTGCACCAATATTAAAATAGATGTAGAATCTAGGAGCATTGGAAAAAAGGGTTTATCGTACTATCACTAGTATAAACAAATTCAACATTTTCCAATATATAATTTTTATTCTGTGCAAGGCCTTTCTGAATCAAAGATTCCATCCTGATGATGGAATCTTTGATTCAGAAAGGCCTTGCACAGAATAAAAATTATATATTGGAAAATGTTGAATTTGTTTATACTAGTGATATTAAAATAGATGTTTTATGATAAACTATGCTGTAATAACGCTACTATTGAAACAGTATCCGATTTTAGGATCTCGTAAATGGTAGGATTATAATAATACATTGCAATTAACAGGTTATATATTTACTTTTTAAGTAATGTGCTACATAAAATTAATTTACTACATAAAATTATTCAATAGTAAAAAGGCAGTCCTGCAGGAATTCTATCTCATGACTTGGTTCTTGTTATATATGTTTTCTTTATAATTAAATAAATAATCGTGTGTTAATACATTAAAAAACTCTACCATTTTGATTTGAAGGCAATAAAAGGGCGAAATCATTACATAAATCGTCAAGAGAAACACCGATGTCCTATAGTTACTATAAATTAACTCCATATATTTGTCCTATGTAAGAAAATAACGATATGTATATTGGGTTGTGTAATTTTAGCAGTCGAGAAGAAGAATAAAATATTATATCTTTATAGCCATAATATTCTATATAGTTTGCAAAATTTCGAAATAGTTTGCAGCATGCCATGGAGTGCACTTCGTAGTTAACTGTGTTCAAGACAAATGTTATATACACTGACATGAATATATTTTCCAGCGTTATTTATGTGTGAATTGGCAAATTTGCCTTTTTGAGAAGAAGACTGAACCTGGAATATGTCTTAAATTTGTGCCTGCATAACAGGGCACTTGAAATGAATCTTTATACAGGCCTATTACACTATTGCACGTTTAATATTTTATTGTAATATTTATGTTCGTTAAAACCATATTTATTTTAATTTGAGGTAAAAGTACGGCTGTTCTTACGTGTATACGTAGGTGTGTGTTGTGTAATGGGCTTACCTGTGGTTAACTAAATAATTTAAAGTCTAGAAGTTTTTTTTTTATTGCAGATAGAACGAAAAATATGATGCTTACTTACGTTGTGCTGGCAGAAAGAAGAGAAATTTTTCCAGTTTACTGAATGATAGCCTTCATCGAATTCATTTATTTTTCTGTTGCCGTTGCCATCATAGTTACAAATAAGACTAATGTAAAACAATAGCTCATTGTGTGCCATGGTCAATTATCAAATGAGTAACTTGTCCTCGTATAAAAATTAAGAATTTTACCCAGTTTCTGATAAATATGTCAGTTAGTTTTAGAGATATCGAGGTTTCATGTCCCTCGAGTAATAAGCTTCACTGCCACTTACATAAGAAAAATTAAACTTTAAAATTTTCTATTCTAGAACAACATGTACTAGATTATAATAGTTTTTACGCTTTTGGTTTATACCGTTCGAAATATAATTAAATGCAATTGTAGTGCAACTGTAAGATGCTTAGTAAGGACCATGCTTGTTAAAATAGGCTTCGATGGAAAAATTTACTCTACAAAACTTGATCGACGATGATAAAGAATTTATTCATTATTTGTGAATAAAAGGTTTTTAAGAGTTAGGATACTCTCTTAATAGAGTATTTATTCCATAAAAAACCAACCCACACACGATGCTGCCCTTAACTATTTCTTTCCTCTGGGCTATAAAACGAGAAAACAAAAGACATCCGACAATACAAGCGCCAAGTCACGAAACCAATACCGGAAATAGTCAGGTTTCATTTGTTCTTCACAATCGCGCCCACTCTATTGTAAGCTCATATTGAATAGAGCTGCCCTTTAGAACATTATAGGTTCGCATAAAGGTGATAAAGGGGTGATAAATGTATATAAAATAAAAATACGCAGCATTTTTATATCTTAACTATTCAAATATGATTTCAACATTAAAAATAATAGAAATTTTTATCTTTACAACTGGATTGTGGTTTTAAAAAAAAAATTCCTTCCTCAAGCAATCCTGTCTTTTTTGTAATTAAAATATGTATTTATAAATCATATTACCTATTATAAATATCGATCAAATAAATTAATTACTGATTACTTTTTATGTTACAAGCCTTGTATAAATTATAAAGTTTTGATATTCCTGATACTATTATAAAGAATAATGAATTGATGAAATGATTGTGATGAATTACAAACAAGGTAGCAAAGCAATACATTTCAATCAAAGTATAAGATTTTATATGGTAATATGTTGAAACAGAATAAACACATACACTTTTTAGGATTTAAAATTAAGTTACATCTCTAACTCATTTTTTCTGTATAACTATTTTTAGTATATATATTGAATGTAATTTTGTATACAATATGAAACATTTACTGGTTTAATTGGAGTACATATTTTAGTTCTAACACCAAGTTTGTATTTTAATATAGTATATTTGTAATCCATATCGTTATTTATGTAAAAAATCAATGTTTGCTTGCTTTGATCCACCATTTAAAACATTAACATGTTTTTAAAACAAACTTCACCAAAATGATTTCGAACGCTAAAGAATTAAGCAACCCATGAAATGGAACACAATGATACAGGTTTACTTATGTTGTTAACTTATGTTGGTGTTTTTGCACATTCTGGTTCTTACATTTTATGAAAATATTTAAATATATTCCTTGTGTGTAATTTAAAGGAGTCGTGTATCAGTGTGTTTTCTTTGTTCTTAACGTTTTTCTAAGACACCTCATATGACTCATCCTGCATAAGTATGATGATTCTTTTAAAGCATGTTTATGCAAAGTCTTACATCAGGTATACTGTGAGCTTATGCATATTTTTCAAGAACTCATACAACCGTTAGATTAGGAGCATGATTATCCCTTTCACACTGATTGTATGCTTATTCAGGGCGTGTATATACAGTACAATGTAGAAGTGTTTACTTAGAGTACGTGATATTTCAACATGTGAACAAGGTAATAGTGCTCAACAAGAGAACCCTCCCGTAATGGGAAAATGAGTTCCAATATGTTTCGGAATAAGTAGGAGAATCATCTGTCCTAAAAGCTATGTTGGTTTAACTTAATACCAAGTTTAATACCATGTATGATCTATATTTTATATTCATAGACTTCAATTCAATAATTATATTTTGAAGAAATAAATATAAGTATTTTCTGGAAATCTAAGTCCCATATGACTTTTTTCACAAACTCTATGCTATCGTAAACATTTTTTTACGTGTAACAGCTACTAACATTGGATTTAGCACTCTACATCACAACGCTACTATACCATCCATCTTGTGTAGTACA